>NC_134105.1:69497500-69797500 GCF_040939455.1 Microcebus murinus
GAAGTGTGTGTTTTAGTTTTTAATAACATTACAACATACACCTTTGAGTCAAATTTAGGAGATAAGTACTTTAGTTATCAAAAAGTTTGTCAGGGAAGTTTTTCAACTTCAAATGAAGTTGAAAAAGCTTCCTTTTATTAAAATGTATACTTAATTTTCTAGTGAGAACTGGAAAAGGACAGGGAATCAAAATGAAAACTGTTTAGCTGTGATTCAGAACTGAACTTGTCAGAATTTATGGCCTGTAAATAGTAGTTCTTTCTGAATCTCAAGGACACACTTGTTGCTGATGTTAACTGATGGAATGGTTCTAACATAAATGTTAGAATTATGGGCTTGATAATTTTATTTTCCATAGGGTCTAAGCACTGTAAATAATATTTGTTAATCATATGCTTATAACACTACTATATAAGTTTATGAATACATTAGGATATAATATTTTACATGAGGAAAGCAATTCAGAATAGATTATGCAGTCATCTCCATTGGTGAGAATTATGTTACTCATTATGTTCTTAAAACTCTACTAAAGAACTAATTCCAGGACCAAGGTTGACAGACTGATCTTTGGAATTTGGTAGTTTTTACAAGTGCATGAAACCATGCAACAATACATGTTAAACATTCCAGAGAATATAGATTTCGCTACTTCTGAAATCATTTGGAAGACTTCACAGTAGCTACTACTGTTTAGAGGACTTTGGGTTAACAGGAATGCAGTTATTCTAGAATTGCTAATTGGTGCCGCATTTAGGAGTCCTAAATAGGATATCTAGTGCCATGGAATGGTCACCTGAAACAGTTGATCTCAATTAAGATAATTTCAGGATGTCTGTCCACCACTCTGTTAAGCCTTCCAATAGCTTTTCCACACTTAGTGAAATGAAACAATAATGAATATTTAAGCACAGCTCTCCAAAACGACCATTTTTGAAGAATGTACTTATAGATGAACTTCATAATCATGGTTCACTGTAGTCTAATTATTTATAATTGTCTACCTACCTACCAGTATCTGCAGTTATATCTTCTGTCTTTCTGCCTGTTAACTATAGAGTAACTGTCAATACTCCTCTTGGGTCACTTGTGCACCTGACTGATTTATCCTCTCACCTACCTAAAGATGTGGTTTCAGAAGCTTTTCTTCATTCTCCTAAAATCATCATTTCCCCCCATTCTGCTGGGTTATTCTCACTAGCATATGAAAGTGATATTTCTCCCATCAAAAAGATGAAACAATACTTTCGTTTTATTTCCCTCTTTCCCAGCCAACCTCTGTGCCATATTTCTATTCCCTTTTGCAGAAAAAATCAAAAAATTGTTTATTCTCACTGTCCCTAATTGCCAAAGTCTCTAGTCACATCCTTAAGTGTTGTGGTCATATTTTGGTCATTTTCTTACTTGTGCTATCAGTAGAATTAGGCAAAATTGATCACTTCCTTTTTCTTGATAGACTTTCTTTACTTGGTTTCCAGGATACCACACTCTTGGTTTTCTTCCTACCTCATTGGTCACTTCTCTGTCCCTTGTGTTAGATCTCCCTTTTCTTCCCCAACCTTTTAATCTAATAATATTCCAAAGGCTCAGGTTTAGAACTCTTCTGTATTCTCCCTTAGTTGGTGATTTGTATGCTGACAGCTTTCAGGTATATATTTCTAGTGCAGACCTGTTTCCTAAATATTGGATTCATGTAATTCAGCTACCCACTTGACATTTTCTTTGGGTAATTAATAGGTTTTTCAAACTTCTTGTGTCTAAAACAGATCTTCAGATCTCTGTGTTTCCTGCCTTATCCCACCCAAACCCAACCCTTTTCACTTCTATCCTTTCTGATGGCAGAAAGGACAGTTGATGGCAGCTCCATCCTTCCAGTTTGTAAGGTTGATTTTTCTTTTGTTCACACTCTACATCTAATCTGTCAGGAAAATCTTATTAGCTTTACCTTTAGAATATTTCTACAATACCATGTTTCCCTGAAAATGAGACCTACCCAAAAAATAAGCCCTAGCAGGATTTCTAAGCATTTGCACAATATAAGCCCTACCCTGAATATAAGACCTAGTGATGGGCGTGGTTACACAGCGTATCTGCACAACCCATGCATTTCATTGTGGAGCGGTAAAGAAGATAGCAGCCCTTTACATCTGCCTCATGAGAGCTCTATTGCTCGACATGAGAGATTGTGGCAAGTGGTTCTAAAGGAAATAGAGGAGCAAGAAATTCAGGATGGAATTCTAGGTTTGGAGAGTTATGATGATGTTCCAAAAGAAGATGACTTAACTATATTTGAATAAATGTAGATTGTTGTACTTAAAAAAAAACACGTCCCCTGAAAATAAGCCCTAGGGTGTCTTCTTGAGGAAAAATAGATATAAGACCCTGTCTTATTTTGGGGGAAATATAGTGTGACTGCTACTCAACACTTCCACTGATATCACCCTAATTCTAGATACCATTATCTTTTCCCTGGATTGCTGCTGCGTCTTAACTAGTCACCCTGCTTCCATACTTGCCTCCCTACAGACTAGTCTCATAACAGCTAGAGTGTTGTAAGAGTGAACTACTGCATAAAACTCTTTAGAAGCTCCCTGAATTAGAGTGATGCTGGCTGATTTTAAAATAAAGCCTAAAATTTTATTGGCTAATCATTCAGTTATGTATTTTTATTTATTTGTGCATTAGGTGATCTTTTTGGTAGGTAGTTTACATGGATGATTCAAGGTCTTAGGTACCTAGTGTCTGTGGTTCTACCATCCCCTCTGGCTTGGAGTTCTCTGCTCTCAGCCTGAGGAAGAGACAGGAAGATCAGGAGGTGCCTCCTTCTAAACTTTGGCCTCTTTTATCCTCAGTCTGTTAGTGAGGACTAGTTACCATCTATATGCAAGGTGTAAGGCTAGGAATGGGGGTTTTTAGCTGGCAGTCATCAGTTAGGTGCATGAATGTTTACACTGTGATGTCTTCTTGATTAATCAACCCCTTTTTTATTATGAGATAACCTTCTTTATCCTTTGTAATATTCTTTGTTCTGAAACCTGCTGTGGTCAGAATGTGTCCTCCAAAATTCATGTGTTGAAAACTTAATACTCATTGTAACAGTGTGGGAGGTGGGGCCTTTTTGGGGGAGGGGTTAGGTCATGAGGGCTCTACCCTTATAAATGTATTAATACTGTTACAAAAAGGGCTTGTTGAAGTGGGTTCTTTCCTGCCATTTGAAGACACTGTGTTTGTCCCCCTTTGGCCCTTCTGCCTTCTACCATGTGAGTATGCAACAAGAAGGCCCTCACCAGATGCTGGTGTCTTGATCTTTGACTCTCCAGCCTCAAGTACTGTGAAGAAATGCATATCTGTTCTTTATAAATTATCCAGTCTCAGGTATTTTGTTATAGCAGCACAAAATGGACTATGACTCCTATTTTGTGTGATATTAATATAGACACTTCAGGTTTTTTTTTTGGATGAGTGTCAGCATGGTATTTTTTCTATCTTTTTAATACTACTGTGCTTGTGTCTTTATAGTTAAGGAGAATTTCTTGTAGGAATTATATAGTTGAGTCTGGCATTAATTTTACAATTTCTCTTGTAAATGGGATGTTTATACATTTACTTTAATGTAATTATTGATGTGGTTGAGTTTAAATCTCTGAGTTGCTATTTATTTTCTGTTTGTCCTATCCATTCTGTTTCCCTTTTTTCTCTTTCTGCCTTTTTTAGGATTAATGGGGTTAGTTTTTTTGGATTCCATTTTATCTTGTTTGATGACTTATTAGTAGTGCTCTTTATTATGTCTTTTAGTGATTGTTTTAGGGTTTATAATATACATTATACATAGTATACATTAGTACATTAGTATAGTATACGTTAGTATACATAGTATACATTATAGTATACATTATACCACTTCACATGTAGTTTAAGAAACTTAATATATTTTCATTCTCTTTTTCCTGGATTCTTACCATTGTTGTTACACATTTTACTTCTATACATAAGTCCTATAATACATTGGTATTGTTTTTGCTTTCAGTAATCAGTTATCTTTTAAAGAGATTAAAACATTTTTTTGAAGTATTTCATATTTACTTACATATTTACTATTTGCATTGTTCTTCCTTTCTTTGTATCGATACAAATTTTCATCTGGTACCATTTTTCTTCATCCTGAAGAATTTCTTTTAACATTATTTATACTAAAAAATATATAAGCAATGACTTCTTTTCACTTTTATATGTCTGAAAAAGTCTTTATTTGCCTTAGGATTTTTTTTTTTTTTTTTTTTTTTTTTGAGACAGAGTCTCACTTTTGTTGTCCAGGCTAGAGTGAGTGCCGTGGCGTCAGCCTAGCTCACAGCAACCTCAAACTCCTGGGCTCAAGCGATCCTTCTGCCTCAGCCTCCCGAGTAGCTGGGACTACAGGCATGTGCCACCATGCCCGGCTAATTTTTTTTTTATATATATATCAGTTGGCCAATTAATTTCTTTCTGTTTATAGTAGAGACGGGGTCTCGCTCTTGCTCAGGCTGGTTTTGAACTCCTGACCTTGAGCAATCTGCCCGCCTCGGCCTCCCAAGAGCTAGGATTACAGGCGTGAGCCACAGCGCCCGGCCAGGATTTTAAAGTTTATCTTGGCTGGGTATAGAATTGTAAATTGGTATTTTTTATTTTTAGTACTTTAAAGGTGTTGCTCCACTGTCTGTTGGCTTACATTGTTTTTGATAAAGAGGCTGCCATCATTCTTTGTTCCACTATGTGTAATGTGTCATCTCCCTCCCCCTCTTTGGCTGTTTTTTAAGATTTTCACTGGCTGCATGATTATAATGGTCCTTGCCATTATATTTATTGTGCTTGGGGTTTGTTGAGCTTCTTGGCCTATTGGTGTATAGTTTTTATTACATTTGTAATTTTTTTGGCCATTATTTCTTCAGACAGTTTTTCTGTGCTCTTTCTTCTTTCTTTCAGGAATTCAAATTACCCATATGTTAGACCATATGAAATTGTCCCATGTTCTATTCATTTTTCCCAATCTTTTTTTCTTATGTATTGTTTTAGATAGTTTTTACTACCATGTCTTCAATTCACTAATCCTTTCTTCTGCAGCATGTAATCCACTTTTAATCTTATCCAGTGTATTTTTTTTATCTCAGGCAATTCCCCACCCTCCCATTCCCCCATTTCTATAAGTTCACTCTGGATCTTTAAAAAGTTATCTTCCATTTCTGTCCTTAAAATGCACTATTTGAACATGCTATTTTCTTGAACATATGGAACATTGTTATCATAATTTTTTTGATGTCCTTGTCTACTAATTCCATCATGTATGTCGTTTCTGGATTACTTTCTATTGATTTGCTTTTCTCTATATCATGGGCCATATTTTCCTCCTTTATAGAAACAGTTTGATTCTTTTGAGGCATGCTTTTGAGTTTGTTCAATAGGGCTAGAATAGCCTTTAGTCTAAGGCTAATTTTGCTTTACTACTGAGTCAATACCTTTGTAGTTCCCTTCTAAGTACTCTACCCAATGCCCTGTGTTTTATAGGGTTTTTCCATTCTGGCTGATGGGAACACTGGTTGAGTGTTCCACATTCCCCTTTTGAGTGGTTCTTTTTAGGCCTCTGTTAGTTTCATCATAAAAATGTACTCATGGGTACTCTGCTGAAAATTCTGTTTGAAACTGTTCTCTTCAGTATGTTGCCCAGCAAACTTCAGCTGTCTTGGCCTTCCTGAACTCCCTGTTTTGGCTTCTTAATTCAGGGAAACTGTTGGACCCCTGAATTAGACTGTCTTTCTCCTTCTCTGTGCAATTCTCTTTAGTCAGTCATAGTACTCATTTCCTTTTTCTCAGGGATCATCATACTGTGCCGATTTCTTGTCTAATGTCCAGTGTCTGAAAACTGTTATTATATAGTTTATCATTCTGTTTAGTTTCAGATGGGAGGGTAAATCCCTTGTTACTCCATCTTGGATAGAGGTGGAAGCTGGGTGAATCAGTGGATCTTTGATTGTGTGTCCCTATATTGACTTGGGGAAAAGTAGTGAAGTTGGATCATTTGAATTATAATTGACAATTAAAACTAATATTGTTAATTCAGAGAAAGAATCAGGTTTTATGCTTCTCTGTTTCTTCATAATCTCTAGCATGGTATGTTGAGCACAGGCCCTTAGGAAGTTGTTAACAGAAAGTTAGAGGCAAGACTTATCTGTGATAGTCCCACCTCCCTCCTTTCCCATGGAAGTTTCAACTGGACTTCATGGAATTCTTTTGAGTATTGCCAATTTTATTCTTACTTCAAGAAACCAGGTCTTATTGTAACCCTTAAGATACAGCTTAGTCCAAGAAGGAGGCTCTTTCAGACTGGACAGTGAAGTATCTGGCTTCAGAAGAGGTTTTTGCATTTCCTGTTAGTGTGGCTCTTGAGCTAATAATTGATCACATTCTTGCTGGATGTGGGTGGGTGGATAGCCTTCTTCGGAGACTTCTTTCCTATATTCTTTCTGTTACAACCGTATTCCAAGCCAAGTAGTGGGGAAGAGAATCAGAAGGATGGTGATGCTATTGGTTAAAATCAGTATGTTACATGTACAGAAAATGTATCTAGTTTACCTGAAGGTGAATATTATCATTATGGTTCTTAGGTCTTCAACTTTGCTATAATATAATTCTTGCTAAAGGTAATTAGGTTGAATTGAATCTGTGGGGAAAATAAAGTGTCAGGGACAACCGTTTTTAATTGAAACTGTTGGATTCTTCTGTTGGAAGGAGGTTTGAAAGTTGCACATTGATTTGGTACTCATGTAGCAACTTAAAACTGGATTTCAAGGGAAAGCCATGGTCACTTTCCTAAATTCCAGTACAAGTTAGGAATTGTCTATTAGTTGCACCTTATATTTTTCCATTATTTATTTTTAAGTTTGTGACATAGCTAGAAATAAATGATTTATACTCAGAAATGACTTTAGAGACTCATCAGTTGTTGGGAAAGGAGAACCCAGTTGGAAACTCCTTAAAGTTTTTCTTAGTGTGGTTATGGATTTGAGGTTAAGTGGCTATTTAGGTGCAAATTAGCTCTTGGCATATTTATTTCTATTAATAATTATAAACTGAGTTGGGCTTAATGAAAGTAATTTAGAGACATTATTGGTTCACTGATAACACACTCTTGGTAGATACTACCTTTATGCTTTGAAGCAAAATAGTATAGGAAATGGGCTAATCAATCTAGTTGGGTTTTTTATGTATTTATTTATTTGCTAAATAAGTCAGTAGGTTTTAGTATCTGAGTATACATGGCTTGTCTTTAGACAGTGAGTTCTGTCTTAAGTGCTCTGTTACTATGGATGCCTTCAAAATAATGCCTGTTACAGTATATATTTTATTTTCATTAATAGTGACTTTTAAAAAATGAAGTCTTTAGAAAAAACTAGCTGTGTTACATAAACATTATAAGTAAAACCATACTACAAACATGAATTTTTATTTGGTATTCAATAAAGAGAGTTGCGAATTCTACCCTATTTGCATTCTAAGAGCTTGGTGATTAATTAGGGCTGTTTATGGTTCTTTCAGGTTCTTTTAAAGTACAGTGTAAAAGAACAATAGCTTAAGTATTTAATGATAAGAAATATACTATTTTGAATATATGCAGGAATGTTGGAGCTTTGAGTAAAATTGAGTTACTAGCTTAAAATAAAATGAATAAAATCCTTCTTCAACCTTGTCTTTACTTATATAAGCTTTGTCCATGCCAAACTGAAACTACATCAGCAGTAAGTTTTCACACTAGGATTCTTGATCTGTATTTAGATTTAATATATATTTAAGGTTCTTAATTCTTGTGTATCTGGATGTTAAGAAACTGCATCCAGTTGCCAGCATTTTTTATTTCAACATAGTTTTATTACTTTTTAACAAAACAATCAGTTCTTCTATAAAAATGTTAGACATTCCCCCATATGTTATACACCTTTAGCAAAAAACCAGGTTATGTCAGTTGTTTCCTCTAAAAAAACAGCTGACTAGAACTATTGGCTTGACATGATCTTAATGTTCATTTCAATGACAGCTTTTTCATTTTGTTAAATAGGGTAGAATAAAAACTATTCACTGTTGTCCTCTAGGACATAAATTTTGTGTTTTGAAGATTAAAACAAAAAAGCAAACTTATATGGTGATATTTGAGTGTCTTGAAATATATTTCTCAGCCAGCACAATTAGGGATATGTGTGACTTTTGCTCCTGAACCTGGGGCTTGTTAGTGATGGTCTCTATTTGACTTGGGATAAGCCCATCCAGGCTATCTTTGATACATGAGATGCCATTGTGTGCTCTTTTTCCGTTGTCCTAGGTTGGAACTTTGTGATTAATTAACCCTGTGAGTAGTTATAAAACAATCTAGTCTTCCTCATGACCATTCAGACTTCCCTTTTGTCTTTTTTTTTTACTTGTTTTGAATCTCTTTCATCTTTCCCATTAGACCTGTTTCTTAAATGGTTTTTTTGCTTTTCCCACCAGTGGTTAGCCATCATGACCTCTGAACCTCCACCTGTTCTAGAAAATAATAACTAACAGTTGTTAAATACTTACTGTATACTAGGCATATTTCTAAGTGTTTTATTGTATATGATTTCATTTAACATAAATGATGCTTATTCTGCCTTAGAGAGTTGCTGTAAAGGTAAATGATCTTCAAGTGAGAAAATGAATTTGAAAATGATTGTGAACTATACAAACACTGTGGTTTAAGTTGTCATTAATAGTGTGTAACTACTTTCTCTTTGCTGTTGTCTTAGTGGTTTAATACAGTCTAAAATTTGCATTTTATGGTGCTATCGTTTTTCCCATGTCCCAACTCATAGGAAGACACTGGTCTGATAAGAGTTCAGATAAATCAAATGATGATGTTACATGAGTTTTAGATTGGACATTCAGATTAGCTTTTTATTCTTTCCTCTCTCAAGAAGGAATAATCACTGGCAATTCATATTGTTATTTGCCACCTAAAGATAGAAATCTATTTTCTTTCGTTAAAAATTCTAGAGAAGCTCTAGCTTTTTAACCTTTAACCAAATTCTTAACCAAATTTTTTTTTTTTTTTTTGAGACAGAGTCTCGCTTTGTTGCCCAGGCTAGAGTGAGTGCCGTGGCGTCAGCCTAGCTCACAGCAACCTCAAACTCCTGGGCTCGAGCGATCCTTCTGCCTCAGCCTCCCTGGTAGCTGGGACTACAGGCATGTGCCACCATGCCCGGCTAATTTTTTATATATATATCAGTTGGCCAATTGATTTCTTTTTATTTATAGTAGAGACGGGGTCTCGCTCTTGCTCAGGCTGGTTTTGAACTCCTGACCTTGAGCAATCCGCCCGCCTCGGCCTCCCAAGAGCTAGGATTACAGGCGTGAGCCACAGCGCCCGGCCTATTAACCAAATTTTTAACCAAATTCTTTTCAGTCTTTCCTACTAATTCTTGTTGCATTGGTAGTTTAAAGATAGAATTTTATAAAATGCAAATTAAATTTAAATTGTGGGAATTTCTGCATGTGTATGTACATATGTATATGTATGTATATGTATAAAATAATTCCTTGGCATCTAAGTAGTTTTTAAAGTATTAAATGATAGCCAGATTAATGAAGAAGAAAGAACCCAAGCCTATTTCTCCATTTTAGAAAAAGTTTTATGTGATAGTTCCTTTAATATAGGAACTTTTTTAGTTTTCCCATGGTGATTCATTGTCATATCTCAAATAGAGGAAAAAACCACAAATGTGTGTATCCTTTAATTTAGTAAGTTCAGCTTTCTTTTTACTTTTTCACTCAAATACAGACTAGTATGGGTTGTACTTTCATATTTGTTGCTGAGTTTATGAGAATGACTTTAGAAAAAAACACCAAATTCTTGAATATAACACAGTTTCAAAGACTATTAACTCAGGTGAACATTAATTTGCCATTTTACAGTGAGAAATTTTGATAGACTAAACTGATAGAGCGTATGAGAGATAAACTATATTGTGATAACCTCTTTCATCATATCTTATTGCTATTCTTATTGCATATTCTTTTTTCGGGCATTGTAGCATTATTCTTAAGTACAGGTCAGTCTTACTGAAGATTTAACATTTAGTTACTATACACAGTTTCATGAGTAGAGCATTGATTTGATTTGCATATTATTATAATGGTTTA
Organism: Microcebus murinus; assembly: GCF_040939455.1. NCBI lineage: Eukaryota > Metazoa > Chordata > Mammalia > Primates > Cheirogaleidae > Microcebus > Microcebus murinus. Next base: position 69,507,683 of record NC_134105.1, read on the forward strand.
TGTTTTGGGTATCTTTAAAATTTTTCCTAATTTGCAGTGAAAACATTTTGAAAGAGATGCTGGATTTATTAGGATCTCTATTTACTTTCATTTTAGCTATACGTTTAAAACTTTAAAAAATTTATTTCTTAATGACCTTACCAATCTAGAATTGAGAATGACAGAATGGGAAAACAACATGAACCTTTTGTATTTCACCTAATCTTCCCATGAAGTATAGTACTGCATAGGTGGAAACTGTCTTAATTTTCAATTTGTTTAAAAAAACTTAGGCATATGTTAGTCTGGGTTTCATGTAATTAATGCAGTATACCTGCTTATTTTATAATTAGAGCAACAGCAACCAAAATCTTGCCTGGGAATAAAAATATTTTGGAATAAAGTGATACACAAAAGTTATAAACTTTCATTTTAGCTAGGGTCATGATTAAATATTAAAATTACTAATTTAATTAATAGTGATACCTGTCAGTCTTTTCTCTGTTAGAACCGCATTAGTAATAGAGAATAGTAACTGAAAGCACATGCACTGTTAGACATAAGAAGTTGGAGTCTTTTTCAAGGGTAGGAGACAAAAAAGAAGGCAGAAAAAGTACAACAGTCTGGGTCAGGTTACTGTGGTGAACCTATCTTCCTCAAAAGCTTCTGAGTATATTTCTGAAGTAGGTAACATAATTATGTTGTGGTCATAAAATAATGGTACAAAAATAATAATAAATACTATCTTTCAAAATAGTCACCTTGAGAAATTATATATGAGAAAGTAAGTTGCTAAGCTGAGTGTGGTGGCTCATGCCTGTAATCCTAGCATTTGGGGAGGCTGAGGCAGGAGGATTGCTTGAGGCCAAGAGTTTGACACCGGCCTGAGCAACACAGTGAGACCCCATCTCTACAAAAAATAAAAAGTTAGCTGGGCATGTAGTGCATGCCTGTAGTCCCAGCTGGAAAGTGCTCTGTAATCCTTTGATTATATCTCAGTCTCTTAGTGAGCCTGTGCTTTTGTGCTGTGACCTTCATGAGTACTTTTTAGCTCTTCCTTCCTCTACCCCCAAAATTTAGGTGAGATAAGGAGGCTACAGGGGCCTGGAGTTTGGTATTTTCCTTCCCACAAGTTGGTTAGGCTCTGGTCAATTACAGTAGTCCCCATTATTCGTGGGATGTAAGGTCTAAGACCTCCAGTGGATGACTAAAACTGCAGATAGTACTGAACTCTATATACAGCGTGTTTTTTCTTATATAGTAACAGGGGGGTTGCATATGCAGCATGGATATGCTGGGCAAAGGGATGATTCATATCCTGGTGGGGTGGTGCAAGATTTCATCAGCTACTCAGAACGGGGTGCAATTTAAAACTTTTGAATTATTTATTTGTGGAATGTTTCATTTAATATTTTTGGACCAAGGTTGACCACAGGTAACTGGAACTATGGAATGTGAAACTGCAGATAAGGGGTTACTATTGCAGTTTAGTTGGAGGGCAGGTCTTTGTTACTGAGAACAGAGATCTCTGAGCAATTTCAAAATGGTTAGTTACTTTTTCTCTATTCCTCCTGGAAGCATGAGGGGATTTTTCTTGAATCTTCACAGTGTGAACTTGGTGGGGCACCTGGAGGTAAAACTCAGGAATTTTTGTCTTCCCCTCCTGCCCCACCAACTGCTCATCCCCTGAGTTTTTAATTCAAGCTACTTCACATTGAGCCTCTAGCAATTTACATCATAATTTAAGTCTTCCTATAGGTACTGGCTCCATCTGTGGGCTTCTGCTGCTGGATTTTGTAATTCCTGTAAATTGTGATCTTTCTGTATTCATATCTCTCTCTGGTTTTAGAGGCAACAGTTTGTCCAAAACCTCAATTCTCTGTTGAATCTAAGGCGAATAATTGATTTTCAGTTTGTTCAGCTTTCTGGTTGTAAGGATGGGAGCGATGGCTTCTAAGCTCTCTACATGTCAGACCAGAAACCCTTAAGGGTATTTTATAAATCTTCAAATAATTTTTTCTGTTACTTTAAATTTTTGACTGTTTCATTCTTTAGTCAATTTGGAAATTAGCTGTGTCGTGATGCAGGGAATGGAGTATACATCTATTTCTACTACACTGCTCTGTCTGACAGTTCTCGTGTTAGGATTATGTTAATACTACCATCAATTCTTATAGCTTTATGTTCTTTACCTGGTGGAGCTAATCTTTCCTGTATGATTCTTTGCTTGCCTATTTATTATTCTGTGTGAACCTCGGAATTATTTGTCAAGTTATAAAAAAGGTATTAGGATTATAAATAGAACTGCTCAAAATTAATATGATTAGAATGATAGTGTTATGATGTTTAGACTTCCTCGGCTGGAAACATATTTCTCTCTGTTATTACATTTTGGAGGTTTCATAATTTTCTTTGTCTCAGTTATCCAAGTTTTTTGTGAGATATATTTTCTGCATTTTAAAAGCCTTTTTACTTTGAAATAACTTTAGAGTCACATAGAAAATGCACAGATAATAACAGAGTTCCTGTGTCCCTTCATCCAGCTTCCTGTCATGTAAAACCATTGTACAATTATCAAACACACAATTGATATTGGTATGATACTATTAACTAAAGGCCTTGTTTGGATTTTACCAGTTTTTACAGGTACACTTTTTTTGGTATGTATATTTTTAGTATTATTATTGGAATGGCCTTTTACATTTGTCTTTTTGTCTCTTTTCTCTCCTTCCTTACCTCCTGGATAGTAAGAATGCTATTAATTTTCAGCAAGTTGCTTTGCTAATAGATTTTAAATTCTAAAAGATTTTAGTTGCTTTCATTTAAATTTTTAGGCATGTAATCTCATTTGTTAAGAACATTTTTTGTTTTTTTCTATAGCATGTCATATTACATTGGCTAGACTGCTAAATTATACCTATTTACGGCTGATTTTTATGTGATAGTCTTTGGGTTTCCCATGAAGGAAAATTAGTTACTATGTATATTATTACTTGATTTCTCTAATATCTGGTATTGAAGTTAATCATTGATAGGCAATGAGTACTTCTACCATGTTTCAGGAGTTCTGATCACTTCAAATGAATCGTCTTATTTCTTACAATCCACTAAAATAGGTATCAGTATTATTGCTGTTTACAAATGAGTAAATTGGGTTAGGTTAAATAATTTACTTGCTCAAGGCCACACGGCTGAGGAAGTAGGTCAAATTCAAGTTTTAAATTTTTTATTCATTTCACATTTAACCATTGTTTTATATTCTCTTCTATAGCAATAGAAAAGATCAATTGTAAGCTATTCAGATGAATTTTATTCTAGAGCATACGTTTATTCTAGTAGCATTCTGGAATTGAATAAATTAATTTCATAAATAAAATTCAGGTTAAACACTGTTTGCAAATTGATATTCCAATGTTTAAATAGACTTAGCAAAGATGTATGTTTGTATTTTAAAGCATTGAAATACTAATCCTGCCCTTCCCTCCCTCCTTTCGTCCTTCTTTCCTTTCAGAGGTGTTTATTGGGAAATATAGTCACTATTGAGAATCTAAATATCTCAAAATTTATTTATTTAGGTGGATATGGAATTAAGTGTGGGAATACAAAAAAATTAATATTTTATATTTAACTGTGAAAGACAATGTACAGTTAGCTTTTTGAGGAACATCAAATGTTAACTTTTCTGTAGTATAAATTCAGTATGATATTTCTGGTAACTTTAAGATGATGTCAAAGTTTTAGTGTGGCTTAGAGTAAATGAAACATACAGGAATAGAATCTTTTATTTGAAAGAGGCCTTGAAGGGCATTTTACTGGGTTTCCTTCCCATTGTGGGTATGCTTCCCTGTCTTAAATTTTTTTAGCATGCTATTTGGGGGAAACAATATTTTATACCTAGCTGTAGTCTTTAACAGTTTTCTTCAAATTTTGTGGTATTCTTATATTCTTGTCATATTGCCTTTTCTTATATATGTATCCCTTTTAAATCTGAGAATCAAAATTTTTTATAGATATATATTTTACACACACACATACACAGAGTCTGTCCAGAAAGTATCCAGCCATGTAATATGATAGAGACATTTATTGAAGAAAATACAAGAAACATTGTACATAGGACAATGACGCCTCAGTCCCCTTCTAAGTAGGCACCTTGAGACCTCACACAGCTCTTACAGCATCTCTTAACTTAATCAGTACAAGTTCAACATTCTCAGGTGTTCTGCTTGTTGCAGGCTTTCCAGAGTGTGGATCAGGAGATTCTCAACTATCTTTGAAATGTTTGTGCCACACTTTTATTTGCACTGCATTCATTGCATCCTCCCCAAAGCCTTCTTTTTTTTTTTTTTTTTTTTTTTTTGTCCCCAAAGCCTTCTGAATCATCCAAATAATTTCCGAGGAGGAATGTTCAAGTTTAACGCAAAATTTGATGCAGATTGTTCTACTCAGTCATTTTGAATGCGACGGCCACAGAGTACACATGCTCACTCAACAGTGTCTAGCGCCCCACCGACTAGTACAGTGAAGTTGTCATTGTTCATGCATACACATTACAGTCCACTCTGACTCTCCTTGGCTGCCAGGTTACATCAGTGTCTCACAGACTGTTCTTGTTATGTTAACAATTGCTAGATACTTTCTGGACAAACCTTGTATCTATAGTAGCTTTGGTTTCTTTAGGTACCTTTATCCTTTGTATTGGCATTCATTAGTATCTTCTCTTCTACTGGTTTTACACTTATTTTGGTAACTTAGATTTAAGTAAAACCACACTTGTGCTTATAGATCTTAACCAAGTATAAACCCTTTAAAATATATTACATTTTTGTCATTGACCTTTATTACTTGTGTACGGAGACAATAATCATTCTTTGATATCGAATTAGATCATGTGTTTAGCTTGCATGCCTAGCACTAATCTGTTATCATAACATTGATGCTCTGCCTCAGGAAGGAAATGATAAGATTATATAGTTGATTTCTTGTCATAGGGAAGGCTCATTGGTAGAACAGAGCACATAATCTGTATTACTTCTGTGTGTGTAGATGGACTGTATTTAGACTTTTTTCTTCAGAAGTTGTAAGTTAATGAGAAATTGAGTGAGCTAATTTTCTTGCAGAGGCAAACGGCTTGAAAGTTTGAAAGTAAAGTGTACAATAGGCTTTTCTGTATGGGAATGGGGGAATTTTCTAGACTTGATTAAAGCACTGTTGCTTAATTTTTTTTCTTTTTTCTTTTCTTTGTTTTTTTAAAGTTTTTTAAAAAATTTTTCCTGTGCCTTAACTTGAAAGGAAAGTTGCTTAATTTTTTAATGAAAATCTCTTAATACTTAAAATATCAGTGACTTTCAGTTAAGTTGCTGTGAATAATTCTTCTTACCCATTTTTCTTCAGCTTTTTCATTCTCTTCCAGTTGAGTTTTAATTCTTGCTTTCTTTTGACAGTATTTTTTTTTGAGGAAGGGGAGGACTCCCTACGTAGCTTTTGGGATAGCCCAGTTATGAAAAACAGTAGGATAAATGTTCACATGTTGTAACTTCCTCTCTTTTGGCTGGGTTGGTGTGGATTAGTAATAAATAAATAAACTAGAAATGTTGGCAAGTGTTCAAATATTGCTTTAGTGTCATTTACCTTGGCACAGTTCAGTAACTGCTTATGAGTAAGTTTTTCACACTATCTCAGAAAATAAGGAGTTGAGAATAATATGTGGGTAATTGATTAGTATCCACCTCACAGAGGTGCTAGATGGATTAATGTATTCTTAGAGAGCCTAGGAAATGTCAAAACAGTATAAATTCAACCTACATTTATGGTAAAGTAAAAGTGGCCTTGAAAAAAAATAATTCAACTGGTAGATGAAACTTCCTTTAGGGGAGACACTAGATTTTCTGTATGGGCTTTCATTCTGAATACTAATTAGTACTTGAACATATGTAAAACTTACGTGTTGTTTTTTAAAAATACAGTTGTGAAGTGTTTATGCAAATGGATTCAATTTAAATTTCTTGCCATATAAAATGTGTAGGAGGGCTTCTCATGATTTGCTTTCAGAGTTGGTGTTTTCTCATTGATAGTGATGATCCATTTTCATCAGTACTTATTTGGACTTTTATTTTCATTAAGGACAAGAGTTAAATATAAGTCCTGAGGAAAAATAAATGTTTCATCTTACACTTATTTCAGGGTAAAGTCTAGTTGCAGCTATATAAATAATCAGTTGTAAAAAGGTGTTTCCATTTCTCTCCAGTTGTTGCGGCTTGTCTGTCTTGTCTGAATCAGTTTGCTGTGAGTTTGTTTCTGTGGTGGGAAAATTAATTTGTTTGAGCTGAAGTGTGTCAAGATTAATTAGCAAAAAAAAAAAAATAACTGTTATGCTGTCCCACACACACAAAAAAAGAGGTTGGTACTTAACTTTTTTTATCCCATATTGTGGATGTGCTTGTGTTTTCACTTTGTAGAATACCTAATCAAGTTCATACTCTTAGGATCTTAAAGTGGTGGTTCTCCACCTTGGCTGTATGTTGGACTAAAGTTAGAAGGTTTCAAAAATGCTGGTATGTGGGTCTCACCGTCCAAAGATTGATTTGATTCGTTTGGGGTATGGCCTCGGTTCCCTAGGTGATTCTTATGCGCAGCTAAGGTGAGAGCCTCTGTTCTAGAGACTTAGGCTGGCCTGCTCTCTCCTCATACACAGTAACCTTTTTTTATTAGCTCCTAAAAATTCTTGTTTTATAGTTATAACACTAATGCAGCATGAATGTTTTAAATTATATTCTTGAATTTACCATGGCTGCCTTAAAATAGGCATTGTTAATATTACATATATTTTGAAATTTGTTTTCCACATTTGGCCAAAAGACCAAAAACCTCAACAGTTAACTCCCTTGAATAGTGAGCTCTCATTTTCTTCAAAATAGAAGAAGAAATAACAATGTAGGGGAAGAAATACCATTTTCTTCGTTAGCCTAATAACATTTCATTTCAGGGAATGAATAAAATTCTAGTCAGTCCCTTTACTGCTAGCCATATTTTTAATAAGGTTTTTTTGTAAATCCATTGTGTGCCCTCTAGTACTTTTTCTGTCATTCTCAAAACTGAAACAGAGATTTTTGAAGTTGCATGTGCAAACATTATTAAATTAGATTCATTCTAATGCTTAATTACTGTTTACTAAAGCTGCATATATTTAAGAGCTTCTTTAGGTGACTTCACATGTTGTTTTCAAATTCAGTAAGCTATGGTAGAAAGTCCAGTTAGATTTAAACTGATATTTAATGTTCTACTTAGAATAATTGATGTCACTTGGAAAGAGGCTGGTGGCTGTCTTCTTATTTCAGTATATTGGGTATGGGAATATTAATTAGACCAAAATTCTCATATGATTTTAGAAAAATCATTATTAAAAATACAACGGAAAGTCGAAAAGCTGCTTATGAGCCATCTAAATAAGACATGTGGCTTAAACCTCTGTAATGTGCTATAAACCTGGAAGAAATGATATTAAGGATAATTTTAGAGTCATCATCATGAATCCTTACTGATCCAGCTGATTCTTGGCAAAATTATATCATTGGTTTCTATTTGGACTTTGCCTGTTTTCTGGAGGCCCTCCTTCTGTCTCTGCTATGACATTGTCCCTTTCATTCACTGTCTATAAACTCTACTGGATTTGTTTTCCTGTGAAGTGTAGAATATTCCCCAAATATTTCTTCTTTTCCTTTGGCCAAAATTTCTTCTTAGCCATGGAGTTTTCATTCTGAGGGAAGGATTGGTGGGTTGAGAGACAGAGCAATTTACACCATTTTCCTCCAATTGTATCCCCATAAGCCTGTGTACCTACCGCTTGGCTTTATTAAATATTAATATATTGTGCATTTATTTATTTTTTTTTTGAGACAGAGTCTTGCTTTGTTGCCCAGGCTAGAGTGAGTGCCGTGGCGTCAGCCTAGCTCACAGCAACCTCAAACTCCTGGCTCAAGCAATCCTCCTGCCTCAGCCTCCCAAGTAGCTGGGACTACAGGCATTCGCCACCATGCCCGGCTAATTTTGTTTTTTTTGTATATATTAGTGGGCCAATTAATTTCTTTCTATTTATAGTAGAGACGGGTCTCGCTCTTGCTCAGGCTGGTTTCGAACTCCTGACCTCGAGCAATCCGCCCGCCTCGGCCTCCCAGAGAGCTAGGATTACAGGCGTGAGCCACCGCGCCCTGCCTATATTGTGCATTTATAATAAAATATTACAGCTATATCAAAGCCACTCGTATTTCCCACTGAACCTATTTTCTTCCTTTCCCCTCACAGGTAACTGCTCTGTGGAGTTTATCTTTTTCAAAAACATTTTTAGAAACCAAATCAATCTCAGAAGTAATAAATCAATGTGAGTGAAATTTGGGAGGGCTGTGTTTGTTGGCAGAAGCATAATATTGTACCTATAGGTTATAAATAGTTGATAAAACCAGTTCTGCATCTCAATTGTTTTTATCGTTCGGTGTTTGAATAATCAGAGTTTAAAGACTTTCCTGTTAAAAAATTGTAAATGCTAGCAGACCTAGGCTGTAAGGGGACACAAAGGATTAATTCTACTTTGTTAAAATTTACTAATGTGTGTTGAAATGTGATTATGGCTTGTTGACAAGGAACCATTGGATGAACAGAATTCAGTGTTTTTGGAACTAGGTTGCTGGCAGGCACAATTACTACTGCCAGCATCACTCAAACCAGCCAACTCTTTTATCTTTAGGAAATACTCTGTCAAATAAGAGATCCATCCCTTTAAATTTTAGATAATGAATAGAATTCATTTAGACTTTAATTTACAATGCAGTTAAGATTGGCTGTCATTGATTAGGTTATTTTGGTTCTTTATGTTATTCTATTTGGTTTAGATGAAAAGAGCTGCAGTAATGCTGAACAGGGCGGAACAAAGAGAGCATAAACATTTTTAGAGTTCTAAATATAAGTAAAATTATTTCAGAAATGATGAAAATATTTTGTATTATTTCTAAAGAAATCAACTTTTTTGGAGAACTACTTCTGGAGCACTGTTTAGCTATTTATTTGTGGCAAATGAAAAAGGATCCATATGTTGGGGTAGAGACAGAGTTCCTACTTCGAGGTGAGGTGATGAGTAACCCTTTGTTCCCCTACTCCCTATCTCCCTAAGAAGAAATAAGCTTTTCTACATTGATTAAGGTAAAGTTAGCTTTAGACTTAGTTTTTTTTTTTTAAAACAAAAACAACATAACTCTTATTCCACTCTTCCTGCCCCCAAATTAGCTGACTGTCTGAACTCTGCTTTGATCAGTGATTCTTAATATTTTTATATCACTTAGGCATGAAAACTAGGAGTCATCCTTGATTCCTTTCCCTTTATATACAGTCAAGTCACAAAACTTTCTTGATTCTCTTTGTCTGTTTGAAGCTTGCTCTAAGCTTTACATTTCATAACATGCATGAGTTAGAGGTTTTTCCCAGCCTTAAAATACTATCATGACTTTTAAGATCTAAAATTAAAAGTTGGAATGTAGAATTAAAATCTCATTGAAGAAATATTAATAATAACTTTTAAAAATACTGATCCTAGCTTAGATTCCTCTAACTAAAAGGATCCTAAAAATTCAGAGTAAGACATTTAGAACTTTGTGCTTTGTGTGAGTCTTAGTATTAATTTTATATACAAATCACTGAATATTTATTAATGCCATTTAATTATCTGATGCATCTATCTTTTTATGGAGAAAAAATTTTGTATTCTTATTGAGGAAAGAAGAATAAATTTATCGTACTGTCTTAACTATCATCTGGACAACTAGGACCCTCCAGCTGTTGACATTGGGAGAACCTGATCCCAAAAGAAATAAAAATTTTCAATTAAAATGTTTCACTTTGAAGTATTTAATGTATGTTATTGATATTTATTTCCTTTGTGGGTAATAAATTATAAAGAAAGACTATAGTGTATAGGTGGATCTTATGCAAATACTATAAAATTAAGAAAAAATTTATTTGACAATAGAAGGAGATGTCCAGGACAGTTTATAGGAAGCATAAACAGAGTTTTGAAGACAGAACTTTAGAGGATATGACTTTTGAGGTAGGATGGGAGATAAATTTGAGTAGATAAATCAGAAAATGTTAAGTGCCAGAATGACATTAAATTTTTTTGACCTAGTGATTTAAAAAATGAAGCACTAGTAAAAAATTGACATTTAAAAAATGGCTTCTTGATATTTAGGAACTCTTTTTTTTTTTTTTTTTTTTAATGGTAGACAACATAGCTGCTTCAAGACTATAAAGGCTGTGGTGAGCCTTTTTCTCTAAAATGACTATCCCAATTGCTGAATCTGCATAGAACTATGAAAAATAAGATTTTTAACTTCCTAAGCCCTTTGGCTTATGTTCATGAACTCCAATTGTTATGAAGCAACTCCTGTGTTCAGTGAATACTCTGCTGTCTTTGTCTTGCTTTCTTAATAAGTTTAGCTTCAAACTGAAGATTTATTCCTTTGGCTTATTTTTAATGTTTAAGTTGCTACATTCTACTTACTACAAAGCCAGCATGTATTATCTCTTATAGCCCTCTAAATTTTCTTGAGGGTTAATAGTATGTTTTTCTTTGAGCGTCACCCACAAAGCACCAGGGGTCAGACTGACTACCTGAAAGGAGCAGGTATTTGAAGTTTTCTTGAAGGAAAATGGGGTTTGATCAAGGATTTTAAGAATGGATAGGAATTTGACAAGGAAAATTCAGGCAGAGAGAATGACATGATCTTAAAGTGTAGAAATGGAGGCATATAAGATGTGTTCAACAGAAGAGAAGTGTTATGGTTGAAATGTAGAATATTGTTAGGATATAGTAGGGGATATCATTGGGAAGATTGGAGAAAAGATTGTGGAACTTGGTGAGTTCCAGGTCATTTAGTAATATTATCTATCATTTATTGAATCCTTGCTACGTGTTCAGTGCTATGTTAGGCCTTTTTTGGAAAAAAAAAATCTCATTTAATTCTTACAAACAACAGTCTTGTGTGGCAAATATTATCCTCTGAAGAAACTGAAGTTTAGGGAGACTCAAAGTTAGATTTGAATCCCCATCTCTTTTAAAATATGCTGCCATTATAGGCCCTTCTACCTAATTAAGGTTGCTTTGCAGTGATCTCTAGATTTTATACAAAAGGAAATTTGCAACAATCTTGAACTTGTCTTCATAGTTTATATGATTATGTTAGACCAGGGAAGAACTGGGATTATTAATGCGCCAGGCTTCAGAAGAACTTCAAATGTAAATTCACTCTTATAGGAACATGAACTGATGCCTGAAAAAGACTATACTTATTTTGGATAAGAAAATAACTTCTTGATATCTGAGACTCTTTAAAACAAAATTAAAGTCTCTGAGACAAATGCTTACAGCTGTATGTTCAAGGAGATATTTGTCACTCTGTCTAGGCCTTCAGTATTTGTCAGTGTAGGCCTGGGCCAAAAAAATATCTGGTTTTACTAATAATATGGCTACCTAACCTTTTATCTCCTCAAATCTAGAAGTTGGTTCTTATATGTTTATTTATTTATTTTTAATGCAATGGTGGCATTGTTTGTATCTTAAAAGAATGTAAAGCTGAAGTATTTTTGTTGTAGTTTGGTGGGCTAATAATGTCTTATGTTGAACTACAACAACCATAGTAACTGCTAGCATGTGAATTAAAGAATTTTAGACTTGGAAGGATGTCAGTAATTGATTAGTGAGGTCTTGTTGTACAGGAAAGGCAAAGGAAGTATTGCATTACATGAATGTGGCTGCAGTTATTTATTCAGTTAATGCTATTAGAACTAGGACTAGAACTCTTTTTACCAAACTCTACTACTTCCAGTGTACATATTCCAGAGGATATATGTAGACTACCACCATAATAATATATGAGTCTCTTACTGGTTATGAGGCTGGCTTGCCTAAAGTAATGGTCTTAGCTGGGTGACATATACATGGTCACATACACAGGGGTTCCCAATCTATAGTGAGTTGTATAATTATTTCATTATATGTTACAGTGTAATAATAATAGAAATAAAGTACACAATAAATGTAATGCACCTGAATCATCCCTAAGCCACCCCATCCCCACCCCCTGCTGCCACCTAGTGCATGGAAAAATCGCATTTCATGAAAACAGTCCTTGGTGCCAAAAAGGTTGGGAACCTTTGAGTATCAGAATCTCCTGGGCTTCTTTCACAAAATATATATACTGACCCCTCTATGAAAACCACTTGGCTAAAGAGCCTGTCATATCAAGACCATTTTTAGTCAGTAAGTATAGACCCTGTGGCTAGAGAAATATGTAAAATATTCTTGTATTTCAGAAATAAATGTCTAGTAAACATGTAGCTTAATAACATAATTAATGATAGCATTGCAGATGTATACCATAAAGTTATCCTTTTTAGTGTTCACTAACAAAAGACATTTGATTCAATTACCATGTATGTTCTAAAAGACTATTAATAAAAACATCAGACTTGTGGGACCTCTCATTTTTCCACATTATTATTTTTGTGGATGTATAGGCTCTCTTGTCAAGAACTGTGAAGGTTCTGAGATTTATTGCAAGCTAATAAATTAGTCTACCACAGTTTCATGCATAACTGAAGGTAAGAAGATATGAGTGTCAGCATTTTTGCACCAGTTTCCTGAGCTCCAGCTACCATAGGGTGACATGAAGTGGGCTGGATTACAACTGTGCATGCATGGGGTGCAGTATTAGACAGGAACTTTGATGGAGCCAAAATTTTTGCTCCAGAGGGAGACACACTATCTTTATCTTCCAAAGGTATAGCTAGCCAACCACCATGTAAAAGATAGTGTGGAGCAAAGAGCAGTCAGTGTCTCTGTAGGACATGAACAAATGTGAGAGACCAATAGAGAATTGTTTCCCAAAAGGAATAATATTATATTACACAAACTGGTCATTGTTTAGTCTCAATCTATATGAAATATGTTCAAAAATTCTCAGGGTGTCAGGAATGTGACCACTGTGCATGTTGTTTATAATTCTGGAAAAATTCTGTTGTTTGCATATTACCTTCCCTTGTAAGTATAGTAGTATGAAAGTTAACTTGCTCAGTTTTGATGAAGGCTGTACTGGTTAACTGAATTTTCTTTTAAGTATTCAAGTTCTCTTATGACAAAATTATACATCCTGTTTCTTTGTCTCCTCTCTTCCTGTTTTTAGCTCAAAACATTTATCCTTTGTATTAATTTTAGCAAATACTTTACAGGGTGCCTATCACGGGCCAGATTCTCTATGTTAGCTGGGTATATAGATATAAAAGATTGTGTGTTCATTTATTCAGGGTTTTATTTTTATTTAATCACAGTAACTGTGCCATTTGAGGGAAGGAGGCACAGGGTAGGTTAAAGGTTAGAAGAGTGTGCCTAGGAGAGTGAATACTCTGTGCAAAGGCTTTGAAGGAGATGGGCTAGGCAGAAAAGAGCATCTCAAGAAGAGCAATATACCATGTTTCCCCGAAAATAAGACAGGGTCTTATATTTATTTTTCCTCAAGAAGACACCCTAGAGCTTATTTTCAGGGGGTGTGTTATTTTCCCCTCAAAGCCTCAGCTTGCAACACACACAGGATGGCTGGGACCTGACGGGGAGTCGACCTTGTTGGTGGGGCTGCCCACACCTTTTCAGTCACCTCTGGGATAGTAGCTGTCACAATGGGGCAGATGAGAAGGGCTGCTTGTCTTCTTTACCGCTCCACCACGAAATGCATGGGTTGTGCAGATATGCTGGGTAGCCACGCCTATCACTAGGTTTTATTTTCGGGGTAGGGCTTATATTGTGCAAATGCTTAGAAATCCTGCTAGGGCTTGTTATATGGATAGGTCTTATTTTTGGGGAAACAGTATGTGAAGGTGAAGGTTCGGAAGAGAGAAAGAATGTAGGTTGTGAGTAAAAGAATGTAGGTTGTGAGTACTTCATGATATTAACCTATTTTTTAAATTAAAGTTTCAAATTTAAACTATTGAGATTCTTGCAAATTGTACTCTATCAAGGAGTGAAGTTCTGGTTTTATGGATGGACCTCAGTGGTTGTGCTTATGTACGGATCCTTCTATGAAGACTTCTCAAATCTCTTTTTTTTTTTTTTTTTTGGAAAACGATAGAGAAACATCTCATTATATATCTTTTAGTGTTACAGTGTTACAGTATAAAAGGTATTCATGTTTTGAGGAGACTGCTTATGAGTTTGCTGTTTCTTTTCTTTCTTTTTCTTTTTTTGATTATTTTTATTTTTTTAGAGATGGGGTCTTGGTATGTTGCCCAGGCTGGAGTGCAGTGGCTATTCACAGGTGTCATCATACTGCATTGCAGCGTATAACTCCTGGGCTCAAGTGATCCTCCCACCTCAGTCTCCTGAGTAGCTGGGACTATAGGAATGTGCCATCTCATCTGCCAGGTTTGCTGTTTAAAGCATAGTTTTCATTCTTGTATAGTTTTCAGTAATGAAATTTTCAGATTAGCTTTATTTAACCAGACCTCTGTATTTGCCTATTGACCAGAGTTGTGGTTGATTTTTCACTGGAAAAACTGAATTGCTCCAGGTATGATATGGTTCATATTCTTAAACTCTCCTGTGACATTAGAAATTAAATGAAATTTCCCTTGTGCCATTTATTTTAATTGGAATATAACATTGTAAAAAAAAAAAGTCTAACAATTAGAGATTTTCATTAGCTATTGGTTCCTTCCAAGTAATGCTTTTACACTGTTATTAAAATTTTTAGCACATTAAGATAAAGATCCAATTAACAATATTAGTGGCTCTAGTTTTTTAAAATGTATTTTAAGAGAGCTCTGCTATGATTACATGGGTAATTTCATTATGAAAAATTCCTCAAAAAGATTTGATTAGAGCATCATAATGAGGCTTAAATGAGAGTATATGTAAACTAATATAAAACTTGGCCTATAGAAAACTATCATATTTTAAAAGCTGAATAAGTTCATGTTACATGTATTTGCATTTAGATGGGAAACTGTCCTAAAAAATGATAAAATTTCCAAGTGGTGATTCTCTAAGTCTACACTGTCTAATACAGTAGCCAGTAGCCTTATGTGGTTGTTTATATTTAAAGTATATTAAGGCCAGGCATGGTGGCTTACACCTGTAATCTCAGCATTTTGGAAGGCTGAGATGGGAGCATGGTTTGAGGTGAGGAGTTTGAGGCCAGTCTGGGCAATATCACGAGACCCTCATCTCTTAAAAAAAAAAAAAAAATTAAAAAATTTAGCCAGGACTGGTGGCATGTGCCTGTATTCCTGCCTACTTGGCAGACTGAGGCAGTAGGATCACTTGAGCCCAGGAGTTTGAGGCTACAGTGAATTGTGATTATGCCACAGAGTTACAGAACAAGACCCTGTCTCCAAAAAAAAGGAAAAAAGAAATTCTGTTCCTTTGTCCTACTAGCCTCATTTCAAGTGCTCAATAGCTACCTGTGGCTAGTGGCCCCTGTTGACAGTATAGAGCATTTTTATCTTTGTAGAAAGTTATATTAGTGCTATTTTAAGGTAATGGTTTTTGATCCTCCCCCATTATTTGAACCCTTTTATCATAAAATTTTAAACAGAATCCTATATAGAAGATAGTAAAATGCAGATGTGCTCTTCAGGAGATGCAGAATTCGTTCCACTTAATTTCCCATGGCCCTCAGAACACAGGGCTTTAGTTGGAAACAGGCCATTTTCTCTCTTTTTTTTTTAATCAACTGATAAATGTGGAAAGAATTATAAAATGGAAAATCCATGAATAGAAAATGTACTATAAACACATTTGATTGAGATTAAGTTCCTGAAACCACTGGATGAAAGATTATTGGGACAGGATTTGAAGAAATCTGACCAGTTTAACTAAATGATGAAACTTAATATCAACAATTTGAGACTGACTGACATTATGTTTCATGATTTACTGAGAAGAGTTCAACTTCACCTGTGTTACTCCTGAGATATATGTGTGTGTGTGTGTGTGTGTGTGTGTATTTTTTTTTTTTTTTGGTCAGAACTTAATGAAGAGACAACCAGACAAATCCAAATAGTAAATCTTCAACGAAGCAACTGTCTTGGACCCTTCAAAAATGTTAGTATCATGAAAGACTAAATAAATAAATAAGTAGGGAAGTTAAAGAAGACTAAGGAGACATGGAAATTAACCACATCGTGTGGTAGATCCTGCACAGGGTCTTGAATTGGGGGTTAAAACAGATAATAAAGAGCATTATTAGGGTGACTGAAGAAATTGTATAATGGGTGATGTATTAGATAATGTACATATGATACTAAATTTTCTGAGTGTGACAATTGTGATTATATAGGAAAATGCTCTTAGTGGGGTACATACTGACTTATTTAGGAATGAAATGTTATTATGCTGCAAATAACATTCAAATAGTTCAATCAAAATTATGTCTATATAACTATGTGTAAAAAGAGAAAGCAAATGTTGCAAAATGTTAACAGTTGGTCAGCCCAGGTTTCTGAATGTTTTTGTAACATCTAAGATTTTTTTCACCACTGCCCTCCCTTGCACCACAAATCCAATCTTGCCCCTTTGGGAGCAGTATTGCCCCCATTGAAACTGAATGATTAAGATGAAGAATGTCTGCGTTGTACTTTTTTACAGCCTTTTTTTAGGTTTGAATTTTTTCAGAATAAAACGTTAGAGTAAATGACAAAGCCTCTTATTCTGTCTGCTTAGCAGACAATTCCAGGAAAAGCCTGCTGTATGATTTTAATGGAATGGATCCCTCAAGTTTCTTTAGTCCTTTTCCAGAGAAGGTGGTATTGAGTTCAACCTCTGATAAGGAGTAGTAAGTCAATTCAGCTGAGTAGGAAGATAGGCTTTCAGGCAAGGAAACAGCATAAGTAAAATCACCTTAGTACTTTGTATGTTTTAATACTTGTTTTAGCCAGAATTTATTAGTCATACTTTGTTCAGATTTGTTCTTTCCTTTTATGGCAAATTGGAATGCATATGAGAACCATTTACATACCAATTCTCTAACAGCACTCCCGGGGGCCCCCCCCCACATTAGCTCTCAACTTCTCAAAGGTAGGTAACTGCAGGTAGACTCAATTATGGATTGCCTGTTTCTACCTTCTTAACATTCTGGTGACCACCTAGATTCAGATATTTGTTACAAATACAAGAGTACCTCAGAGATATTGAGGGTTCAGTTCTAGAGGACCACAAGAAAGTGAGTATTGCAGTAAAGCAAGTCATATGAGTTTTTCGGTTTCTCAGTACAGATAGGTTTATACTATACTGTAGTCCGTTACGTGTGCGATAGCGTTATGTCTAACAATAAATGCATACCCACCTTAGTCATTGCTAAAAAATAGTGACTATTATCTGAGCCTTCAATGAGTTGTAATCTTTTTGTTGGTGGAGGGTCTTGCCTTGATTTTGGTGACTACTGACGAATCAGGGTGGTGGTTGCTGAAGGTTGGGGTAGCTGTGGCAATTTCTTAAAATAAGACAACAATGAAGTGTGTCGCCTTGATTGACTCTTCACGAAAGTTTCTCTGTAGCATGTGATGCTCTTTGATTGCATTTTACCTACAGTAGAAATTCTTTCAAAATTGGGGTCAGTCCTCTCAAACCATGCTGCTGCTTTATCAGCTAAGATCCTTTGTCATTGTTTCAACAGCGTTCACAATGTTTTCAGAAGCAACTCCTCATCCATTTAAGTTTTATCATGAAATAGCAACAATTCAGTCACATTATCAGGCTCTACTTCTAATTCTCCTGCTATTTCTACCATATGTGCAATGACTTCCACCACTGGAGTCTTGTACCACTCAAAATCATCTATGAGGGTTGGAATCCACATCTTCCAAACTCTTGTTAATGTTGATATTTTTACCTGTTATGAATCATGAATATTCTGAATGTCATTTAGATTGATGAATCCTTTCCAGGAGGTTTTCAATTAACTTTGCCAGATCCATTAGAAGAATCACTATCTATGGCAGCTATAGCCTTAAGAAATGTATTTCTTAAATAAGACTTGAAAATTGAAATTGCTCCTTGCTTCATGGGTGGCAGAATGAATGTTGTGTTAACAGGCATGAAAACAACATTCACCTCCTTAAACATCTCTAAAGAGTTCCTGGGTAACCAGATGCATTATCAATAAAAGTAATATTTAGAAAGGAATCTGTTTTTTGTGAGCAGATCTCAACAGTAGGCTTAAAATGTTCAGTAAACTATGCTGTAAGCAGATGTGCTGTCATCCATGCTTTTCATTTATACAGCATAGGTAGAATTGATTTAGCATAATTCTTAAGTGTCTTAGAAGTTTGAAATGGTCAATGACCATTGGCTTCAACTTCAAGTTACCAGCCTGTGTTAGAACCTAACAAAAGAGTCAGCCTGTTCTTTGAAGCTTTGAAGCCTTGAAGTCTTGAAGCCAGGGATTGACTTCTCCTCCCTAGCTATGAAAGACCTAGATGGAATCTTCTTCCAATTGGAAACTGTTTTTTCTACATGGAAAATCTATTGTTTAATGTAGCCATCTTCACCAGTTATCTTAGTTATATCTTCTTTTTGCAGCTTCTACATCAACACTTGCTGGCTTCACCTTGCACTTTTATGTTATGGAAATGGTTTTTTTCCCTAAAGCTCACAAACCAACCTCTGCTAGCTTCAAGCTTTTCTTCTGTGGCTTCCTCACTTTTCTTAGCCTTTATAGAATTGAAGAGAGCAGCTTGCACCTTGCTAGCTAGGCTTTGGTTTAAGGGGATGTTGTGGCTGGTTTGCTTTTTTATTCCAACCCACTCAGATTTTCTGCATCTCAGAAATAACGGCTGTTTTGCTTTCTTATTATTTGTATTCACTGGAGTAGCACTTTTTAATTTCTTTCAGTAGCTTTTCCTTTGTATTCACAACTTGGCTAACTATTTGGCACAAAAGGCCTTGCTTTTGACCTGTCTTGACTTTGACATGTCTTCTTCACCAAGCTTAATTATTTCTAGCTTTTGATTTAAAGTGAGAGACGTACAACTCTTCCTTTCACTTGAGCACTTAGAGGCCATTGTAGGGTTACTAATTGGCATAATTTCAATATTGTGTCTCAAGGAATAGGGAGGCTCTAGGAGAGGGAGAGAGACAGCAGAATGGCCTGTTGATGGAGTAGTTAGAACACATACAACATTTATCAATTCAGTTCATCATCTTATGTGGGTGTGGTTTGTGGCACCCCAAAACAATTACAGTAGTATCAAACATCACTGACTACCCATCACTATAACAGATATATTATTAATAACAATGAAAACATCCGAAATATCACAAGAATTACCTAAATGTGACACAGAGACATGAAGTGAGCACATGCTGTTGGAAAAATGGCACTGATAGACTTTCTTGGTGCACGGTTGCCACAAACCTTCAGTTTGTATCTGCAAAGTATCTGCAAAGTACATTGATTCAAAACACAATAAAATGAGGTATGTGTTCTTGGTTCTTGAATTGATATTTTAAGATAAGACATTTATTTGAGAACATGTCCATGCTCAATGTAAACACATTGTTAACAGGCTTACGACATTGTTTAATTGTACATTAGTCAATTAATTATAAATATCCTATGTATTAATAGTATAAGCAACTAGTATAAATTTTATTTGACTACTAATTCCTCTTCTCTGAGAAATTCCTGATGATAATTTACTGGTCAGGATTGACTAAATCAAAGCCCTAGTCTATTTTGTTCCATTTTCTTCTTATGTATATTGCAGGGCGTTGTCAAATCTCTTTTGTGAATATCTCTATGAAAAAACATAGGATTAGGAAAAATATATATTTGACAAAAAAGGAGTAAAGTTTTAGGATTAGGGTAAAATATATATTAGAATAGAAAGTCAAGACTAGGAACAGTTAGGGTACATAACTCTCAGAGTCCTAAATTGTTTATTAAAGTTGAGCTGAAATTTTTTATTATTTTTTATTGAATTATAATTTATATACAGTAAAATACACAAATCTTAAGTGTACAGCTTGATAAATTTGAGCTATAGGTTTGGTTCACAGTTTCCTTCTGTATAAAGACAAAAATACACTAGTTTCTTAGAGGGGAGTGAAACAGTGCTTATTTCTGAAAGAAGATTTTTTAATGGGGCCTCAATATGGGGAGTATTAAATGATGTGGTGAGTTTCACAAAGCTGTTTTCGCATCCTATCTGAAAACTTAAATCATGATGCTGAGGTGCCGTTTTTAATGGAAATGAAGAGGAGGGAGCTAAATAAATAATCTTCATCAAAAAATAGAGCCTTAGAATATATCAAGAAATGGTTGATCTGCATCTCTCTCAAAATAGCCACTGTCTTTCTTCATACATATATGTATGTTTATGTGTACCTAATTAATGTATATGTCCTATTATGTATGTATTATAAATGTGTGTGTATATATATATATATATATACACATATACATATAATTTCTTTGTATTTGTTGATAAGAATTGGGTAAGGAAAGTGCTTGAGCATCAGTTATTTTGGGTTGTTAACTAGGGGTGAATCCCTTGCTTTCAAGAGTAAATAAGTGGTAATAATAACTCCTTTTCTGAAAATTCAGGATTTTAAAAATTATTTCCTTTTGATTCCAAGATTGTCCCACATTTGGAGAAAAGTAGACCAATACAGAACCTGCAGGTAAAGCCAGGATTTTTCTGATGGAACAATTCTGTGTCTGATTCAGTGCCTGAAAAGGAATCAGTCAGATTCTCAAAGTTCTTTAAAACATAGCATGGCCTAGATCCTTTTAGTTGGAAAGATAGTTTAACCAAGTGTTTCCTGTTAGCTGCTAAGTCCATAGAAAAATATTAGTAGTGCTCCCATTAAATTCTGGTTTTGAGTGTGTGAACCTGCCCAGAAAGCACTGATGCTTAGAGGTACTTTTTTTCTTCTTTAGGTTATCTCCTTGTGATGCCTACCCTTAATCACTTCACATAATCTGTCTTTTCTGACTCTGCTACCCTAATTTTATGATTTTTAGGAAAACCTGTAGCTTAGTTAGGAAGGATTAGCTTCTTTATAGGGTGCCACCAAGAAGCCTTTCCTGCCAGGAAAAATTACCACCTTAGTCTAGTGTGCTTGATGAATCTTCATTGTAAATTATCCTTTGTTCTGAGAGGTTTATACGCTACATGGTTTTCTCTTTAGATTTTGAATAACATTTTCTTGTTACACACAGATCATTGCTAGTTGAATTTAAGGGATTAAGGAAGTATATTATAGGAAACTGTAAAATAGAACTTCTTCCCTTATTTCTGTATATTTTTGGACTGTAAAAATACATTCTTTAACGTTGAGACCATTCACAATTTTGTTACTTGAGATTCCAGATGGTAAAGACCTGCCACATTTTGCTCCTTATGTTATGAAGGATACTGTATTAACCTAAACTGGCAAGTGAGTTGTGGGCTACAAATTGTGTCAAGTGAATTTTTAGGTAGTTAGCAAATTTCTGGTAATTTAGTATCTAAGTTTCTTGAAGAAATTTTGTCACTTTAAAGAGAAATGAAAAATTATTAAAGAAAAATTCCTGAATTTTATTTAAGATATTTATATGAATTATAATATTTAATTTGATATAATAATTCTTATAAAAACCTTATAAGGGTAAGTTATATTACCTAATCATCCCATTTTACAGAGAAAGAAACATGACTACCATAGGATAAATGACTTACAGTCACACATGTAGCAAGTGGTAGAATCAAAATTTAATCCTTGGCAGTCTTACTCTTAACCACTATGCTTTGCTTCTTCTCAAAATGTATGTAATAAACACAACTGCAGCATGCTACATCCCATCTCTCTCCTAAGACTGAATTGCCAAGGTGTCTGCTCTTTCAATCATTTGACTTCTCTTTTTATTTCCTAATCCCTGATGTTTGCTTGTGTAATAATAATAAAATCTAGAGGAAATAGAACTGCTAGAGTTAAGTATTCATGGGTTAAAAGACCAAGTCTATCAAAGCTGTGTGACCACAAACAAGTTACTTTGAGCTCACATTTTAAAATATCTGCTATAAGGATTAGATAGGGGATTAATAACTCTTAAGTTTATTGAAAAGATTACACTGGTACAATTTTTAAAGTATTAAAACCATTGCTTGGAAGATATTAAGGGTTTAAAAATAGGTATCTACAGAAGACCCTGCAATAATGAGGATAGGGGTGCTGACCTCCTAACACAGTTGAAAATAACTTTTGACTCCCCCAAAACTAAACTACTAATAGCCTACTGTTGACTAGAAGCCTACTGATAATATAAAACAGTTAACGATTAACACATATTTTGTATGTTATATGTATTATATACTATATTCTTACAATAAAGTAAGCTAGAGAAAAGAAAATGTTACTCAGAAAATTATGAGGAGGAGAAAACATATTTACTTTTCACTAAGTGGAAGTAGATCATCATAAAGGTCTTCATCCTCATTGTCTTCACATTGGGTAGGCTGAGGAGGAGGAAGAAGAGGAGGGATTGGTCTTGTTGTATCAGGGATCACAGAGGTGAAAGAAATCTGTATAAGTGGACCCATGCTGTTTACAGGCCAACTAATACTATTTTGCACTTTAACATTTTGTATATTATCATCCACATTTCTACCTGAAAAGCTAAGTGTTTTATTTTTTAATATCTTCCTCATTCTACCAATCGTTTAAAGAAGAAATTATACCAGTTTTCTATAAATCTCTTCCAGAAAATAGAAGCAGAGAGAATACTTCTTAACTCATTTGATGAGGCCAGCATTACTCTGATACAAAAGGGTACTCAATACCAAAGATCATACAAGAAAGAAGACTACAGACCAATCAATTTATGTACTCTATCATGTTAACAGGCTATATTAGAAAAATTATATGGTTACTTCAGAAGATGCAGAAAAAGCATTTGACAAAATCCAACATTCACTTGTCATGAAAGTCTCTCAGCAAACTAGAAATAAGAGAAACTTCTTCGACTTAATAAAGAACATCTACAAAAAACCTACAGTTAACATCATACTTTTTTTTTTTTATTTTTTATTTTTTATTTTTTATTTTTTTTTGAGACAGAGTCTCGCTTTGTCGCCCAGGCTAGAGTGAGTGCCGTGGCGTCAGCCTAGCTCACAGCAACCTCAAACTCCAGGGCTCGAGCGATCCTTCTGCCTCAGCCTCCCAAGTAGCTGGGACTACAGGCATGTGCCACCATGCCCGGCTAATTTTTATATATATATATATCAGTTGGCCAATTAATTTCTTTGTATTTATAGTAGAGACGGGGTCTCACTCTTGCTCAGGCTGGTTTTGAACTCCTGACCTTGAGCAATCCGCCCGCCTCAGCCTCCCAAGAGCTAGGATTACAGGCGTGAGCCACCGCGCCCGGCTGTTAACATCATACTTAATGGTGAGAAAGTAAATGCTTTCCAGTTAAGACCAGGAAAAAGGCAAGGATGTCCCCTCACACTGTTCCTCTTCAGCGTCATCCTGGAAGTCTTAGCTAATAAAATAAGACAGGACAAGGAAATAATGGGTATACAGATTGAGAAGGAAGAAATAAAACTATTCACAGAGGACATGGTGTATGTAGAAAATCCCAATGAATCAACAAATCTTCTGGAATTAATAAGTGATTATAGCAAGGTTGCAGGATACAAGATTAATATGTAAAAGTCTATTGCTTTATTATGTAGCGGCAGTGAACAGTTGAAATTTGAAAGCACAATACCATTTACATTAGCACTAAAAATTGAAATCCTTCGTTATAAATGTGGCAAAATATGCAAAAGATGTACATGAGGAAAATGACAAACTCTAATGAAAAAATCAAAAAAGTCTAAGTAGATATTCCTTCTGTGTTCATGCCTAGGCGTACTCAATATTGTTAATTTTTCAAGTTCTTGCCAGCATGTTCTGTACATTCAATCTAATGTCAATCAAAGTTCTAGCAAGTTATTTTGTGGATATCGACAGACTGATTCTAAAGTTCATATGGAGAGGTTAGAGACCCATAATAGCCAATATAATATTCTTGAAGAACTGACACTACTGTACTTGAAGACTTACTATGAAGCTACAATAATCAAAACAGTGTTTGTATTGGTGAAAAAATAGACAAATAGATCAGTGAAACAAAATAGCCCAGAAATAGACCTATACAAATATAGGCAACTTATCTTTGAGGAAGGAGCAGAGACAATTCAATGGAAAAAGGATAGTTTTTTTCAATTTTACAAATGGTACTGGAAGGACAGGACACCCTGTTGTAAAAAACAGACACAGACCTTACATTTTCCATAAAAATTACCTGAAATTGGGTTATTGACCTTAATATTAAACACAAAAATGTAAAACTCCTAGAAGATAACATAGGAGAAAATCTGGTGACCTTAGGTTTGTTGATGACGTTTTAGACATGATACCAAAAGCATAATCAGTGAAAGAAAAAAATTGATAAGTTGGACTTCATTAAAATAAAAAACTTCTGTGAAAGATACTGATAAAAGAATGAAAAGACAAACCACAGAAAATCTTTGCAAAATACATATCTGATAAAGGACTGGCATGCAAAATATATAAAGAACCCTTAAAATTCAACAATATGAAAATGAACAAACCAATTAAAAAATGGACAAAAAAATCTGAACCTCCCAAAAGAAGATATCTGTATGGCAAATAAGCATACATAAAGATGTTTGACAGATGTCACTAGAGAATTGGAAATTAAAACCACAATGAGATACCATTATACCTATTAGAATGGGGAAAATCACAAATGTTGACAGCACCACATGCAGGTGAAGATGCAAGTAATGGGAATTCTCATTCTTTGCTGATGGGAATGCAAAGTGATATCCTTTGAAAGACAGTTTGGCAGTTCCTTAACAAAACTGAGCATACTCTTACCATATAATCCAGCTATCATGCTTCTTGGTATTTATCCAAATGAGTTGAAAACTTATGTCCACATAAAAATCTGCACACAAATGTTTATAGCAACTTTATTCATAAATGCAAAACCTTTGAGGCAACCAAGATGTCCTTCAGTAGGTGAATAAATAAACAAATTGTGGTATATCCATATATATAGTATTATCCAGCCATAAAAAGAAATGAGCTGTCACACCATGAAAAGACCTGCATAAGCCTGTTAATTAAAAAAAACCTCCTTGGACTGTACAAGCAATAAAATGAACTACAATTATTTCCAACAATGTGAGTGAATCTTACAAATACTATGTGGAGTGAGTATAAGAAATCAAGGCAAGAGAGTTCATATAATATGATGAAATTTTACTGTATTGTTTTAAGGATGTGTATGTAGTTGGTAAAACAATAAAGAAAAGCTACGAAGTGATTACTGAAAGTCAGGATTATTTTTATCTTTGTGGAAAAGGAGAATTAAGGAGGAACACTTGTGGTTTCTAGGAGTACTGGGAGAGTTTTATTGCCTGTTAATGATTGTGAGTTATACAGGTGCTCGTTTTATAAGTCTTTAAATTATACATGCAGTTTTTCTTCAAATATGTTTTTTGAGAGGTGAAATTCATATAGTATATAATGATTCACTTTGAAGTATACTATTCAGTGGTATTTAGGATATTCATAATGATGTACAAACAACAGCTCTTTCTAGTTTTAAATTTTTTTCATCATTTCATCATAAAAACATCCCATACCCATTAGGTAATCACTCCCCAATGTCTCTCTCCCCTCCAAATCCCCTGGTAATTTGTAATCTGCTTTTTGTCTGTATGGATTTTCCATGCTGAATATATCATGTAAAAGGAATCATACAATATGTGACCTTTCTGTGTGGCTTCTTTCACTTAGCATAATGTTTTCGAGATTCATCCAAGTGTGGCATGTATCAGTACTTTGTTACTTTTTATGGCTAAATAATATTCCATTATATGTATATATCACAATTTATCCATTTATCCACTGATGGACATCTAGGTTTCCATTTGGTGGATATTATAAGTAATGCTGCTATACAAACATTTTGTACATCTAATTTTATGCATTATAATATATATATATATATAAGATATATATATGTAACACAGTGGGAAAAATGAGAGGGAAAAAGATCTTGTTGGGACTTCATGCATTACCACTAATGGTATTGTGGTAAATGTTGAGAGATTCAAAGATGAATTAAGCATGATCCTTACCCCAAGAGATTTAAACAGTACATACAGCATATGGAAGTTTATTATACATATTTTACAGATGCTCAGTATACTAGAATTAAGGCTCCTCTTGAAATGATTTTTTTTTTTTTTTTGAGACAGAGTCTCGCTTTGTTGCCCAGGCTAGAGTGAGTGCCATGGCGTCAGCCTAGCTCACAGAAACCTCAAACTCCTGGGCCCAAGCAATCCTTCTGCCTCAGCCTCGTGAGTAGCTGGGACTATAGGCATGTGCCACCATGCCCGGCTAATTTTGTCTATATAAGTTGGCCAATTAATTTCTTTCTGTTCATAATGGTGATGGGGTCTTGCTCTTGCTCAGGCTGGTTTCGCACTCCTGACCTCGAACAATCCTCCTGCCTCAGCCTCCCAGAGTACTAGGATTGCAGGCATGAGCCACCGCTCCCAGCCTTCTTGAAATGATTTTAAGGTAATACAGTTATAAAATAAGAAACTTGATGTTTGGTTAAGATATTAAGGTTTATCTGGATGTTGTGGTCAGCTAGACATCTGTAATTTATAGGTGTACTACAAGTGAAAGTCTGATAATCGATTTCTCCTGTTCCAAGGTTTGTGATTCTCCTCTAATCCCCAATCCCTACAAGAAGGTGGTGGTATAGAAAAAAGTGGTATTGGTGTCTTTATTTTTGAATAAACTAAAAGCCAGAGGCTAATTTTTTGCTAAATATAAAAATTTCTGAGAAATTTTGAATACTTTTTCATGTTTCTTTTTCAACTAAAGCAATACAGAAAATTTGTGTTCATTAAATGTTAAAGCTAAATGTTTTTCAAAATACTCTTTAATGATTGGGTTTTTTTTTTGTCTGTGTGTGTGTGTGTATATATGTGTGATGAACAAGTAACTGGTGATTCAGTGTCAGTCTGAATGTCAAGTATGTAACTATAGAGTTCAGTTTATTTGTTTTTATTGTTACATGATTTGTCACAGTGATAATAATAGTGGATATATTGTCTTTATATATAAAGAATGACAATAATTTCCCACGTACTTAAAATTATTTTTCTAGAAGTCATTGTGGATTTGCACTGGTATGCTTGCACTAGACCCTTTTTGAACATAATATATTTGTAGTATGTCTGATAGTTCTTGTAAAGTACTAAGGCATCTGATAGCAAAGATTAGATGAGTCTGGGTCATATTTTAATTTAATTGATTTCCTTAATCTCAGCCTCAGTTCAAAAAGAATTTGATGCATCTTTCAATAATATAGTAAGACAAATAACAAAGGAAATTAGGATGACTGGAAAATGAGTACAGGGAAGATAAATAGTTCTAAGGATAATATTAATACATAAAACGTATGCCATAAAATTCACTCTTAAAAGACTAAATTTCTGGCCAGGTATGGTGGCTCATACCTGTAATCCTAGCATCCAGGAGGCCGAGGTGGGAGGATTGTTTGAGCTCAGGAATTCGAGACTAACCTGAGCAAGAGTGAGACCCTGTCTCTACTAAAAATAGAAAAATTAACTGGCCAACTAAAAATATATAGAAAAAATTAGCCGGGCATGGTGGTGCATGCCTATAGTCCCAGCTACTCGGGAGGCTGAGGCAGGAGGATTGCTTGAGTCCAGGAGTTTGAGGTTTCTGTGAGCTAGGCTAATGCCATGGCACTCTAGCCAAAAAAAAAAAAAAAAAAAAAAAAAGATT
Organism: Microcebus murinus; assembly: GCF_040939455.1. Lineage (NCBI taxonomy): Eukaryota > Metazoa > Chordata > Mammalia > Primates > Cheirogaleidae > Microcebus > Microcebus murinus. Next base: position 69,535,584 of record NC_134105.1, read on the forward strand.
AAATTTCTGAGATTCCTAATAGCCAATGAAAAGAGGGACTAGTCTTCAATAAGAGACATTTATTTTCTTTTTGTGTGTGTGTGTGTATGTGAGAGAGAGCATAATATAATAGATAGTTGTAGATAAATGCCTGAATTGAAACATTTAGGTTTTTTCCCCAAGTATCCTCTGGAAGAGGGATATGAAGTCATATATCCCTTGCCTAAAAGTAATAAGTTCTATAGTTTTGATTTTAAAACAATAATATATTCTTTTTGTGCATTACTCTTGACATCACATTTGTTCTTTATATAGTGTTGTCAAAGATTTTCAGCCACTTGTTTTGTGCTCAAGTTATTCTATTTTGTGAATTCCAAAACTACCTCTCAAGATTTACGCTATTTTTCTAGTTTAGCTGGGATTGTTGTTGAAAATGGAACCTTCGGGATACTGGGCTAATTTCTGCCTCCTCCTTTTGGAGAATTACCTTCTGCTTGCTAGTGACTCTGATCTTAGCCTCTTCTTCCACTGAGTGGCTTTTTGTGCCAGGCACTTTTCTGACATTTCCTGGCTCTCTCTTATTCCTTCAACTCATTCTGCTTGCTGGTTTATCCCTGCTTGGTTCCTTACCATTCATTCATTAGTTCCCACTTGAGGCATGGCATTTCTCCCAGAATACTTGAATCTCAGTGGGATTTTTCCCTGAGAACAACTCCCTGCTTCGTACCCTATTTTTTCATTTGTGGCTTTCCAGAATAGCTCCTTGCTGCCCTCTTCTGGCTGAGATATTAGGGTGTCATTGAATACATTTTAGCTTTTAGTCCTTGGACTTCCAGCAGTATCTTTGGTAAACCAGTGGTTCTCAAGCCTGGCTACACATTAGAATCACTTTGGGGAGCTTTAAAAAAATACTGATGCATGGGCCTCACTTTTGGAGATTCTGATTTAATCTACACATGCGGGAGGAGAATGGATATTGGTATTTTTTTTTATTATTTTTTTTTTTTTTCTTGAGACAGAGTCTCGCTTTGTTGCCCAGGCTAGAGTGAGTGCCGTGGCGTCAGCCTAGCTCACAGCAACCTCAAACTCCTGGCTCAAGCAATCCTCCTGCCTCAGCCTCCCAAGTAGCTGGGACTACAGGCATTCGCCACCATGCCCGGCTAATTTTTTTTATATATATTAGTTGGCCAATTAATTTCTTTCTATTTATAGTAGAGACGGGGTCTCACTCTTGCTCAGGCTGGTTTCGAACTCCTGACCTCGAGCAATCCGCCCGCCTCGGCCTCCCAGAGTGCTAGGATTACAGGCGTGAGCCACCGCGCCCGGCCGTATTTTTTTTTAAAGTTCCTTGGAGGTGATTAAATTCTCCAGCCACTGATTAAAATCCAACCGTTGGGATAGATGACACTTGGGATCCTGTAGGGCTTGAACTACTTAGATATAGTCCTCATACTTTTAGATTATAATGGATTTTTTAAAAGTAATATTAAAGTGAGGAATAGAGGACCATTTTCACCCTCTTTAGGAAAAGCATAGCTTAGGCAAGGAAGTGACAGGAATAAGCGATAAAATCTAAGGTCTGTATGATATCTGCTAATACCAGAAGAGAATTTGGGTGGGGTATTCTTAACCCAGCGCCTTAGACCGCTCGGCCACGCTACCTGCTTGGGAGGGGTATTCTTTATCATCTGCCTGTTTGCTTTTAGATCCGTTTCTGAATTTGTACTTCCTTTTTTCTATTTTAAGGGCTGAGCCCATAGGTTTCTACTTGGATTTGTCCATTGGCAGATACTAGCAAAAGATTGGAGGACAGTTAGAAGGGAGAAGCCAGGATATTTTTTGCTTGTTTTGTCTTGGTTGCCATCTCTGATAAGGTTGTGTCTCTGGTGGTGGCTGTATCTACTTTGTGACTTTAGCTCTTGCCCAAAGAGTTCCTCCTTCTGGTCCTAGGATCTGTGGGAGAATTTCTTACGTTGGTAGCCGTGTCTTCTCTGAGTTGTTTCAGTATTTTTGGTTAGACTCTTACTGATACACATTATAATATGATTCTTTTTGTAGTATGTAACATATTACACTGTACTTCTTTTTCCTCTTTTTATCCTATACTCCCACCATTCCTTCTTTCTTTTCTCTGGTACTTTTCCTGCTCCAGTGACATCCAACAGAATTATGAACAATATTTATAATAGTCAGGGTTAGGGGAGGTTGCCTCTTAAATTGGAGTCTCTAGTTTTATGGATGTTCTTTCTTCTTCTTAGTTTTGCTTTTTGAAATGCATAAAGCATTCATACAATGTTATTATATTTAATCTATTACAACCTAATGGGAAATACATCTTTAACATGAACTTGTTGATTGCAATTCATTGTGAGATACTATTTGTAATGATCATCTTTTTAATAATGCTTCTTGTCCATTAATTACTTTAAGAATACTGTCCCAACTACTTTTAGCATTTTATTAACCTATGGTACAAATCTCTTTTACTAAACTTTAACTTGGATCATTTAAAAAAAATAGAGTGGGTCCCATTCTTAAGGGATTTAGGAGTAGAACTCTTGTGTACAAGGAGGTTATTTGAACAAGCATCCTCTTATATATATTTTCTCTTTGAAAGAAAGATTAAAAGCACATTGTATTGGTTTATTTGTTAGAGCATATTACTGAGAATTTATCTAATTTATTGTCTCCTGATAATTTGTTAACCATTTGGGATCTTTGGAATACAGTGTTAAAGCAGCTAATGTTAGATATATTTGCTAAGTTTATCAGTGTAATTATAGTTCTTTATGTTGTCTTTGAAGGAGTTTTAGGATCTTTAGTTTTTTTAAGTGGTGTATTAAGTAGTTTACTATAATGTAACCATTTCCACTATGTTTCTTTCTTTAGAGATAGGTTTTGCGTGTTATCCAAAGCATATATTTGTATTTAGTAGCAGAGTTTTTGAAGTGCTAGCAAAACCACAATGGGTTTTATATGATTTTTGCTTAGGTCATCTTTGGATTACTTATATCTCCAATCTTTATAAGTGGTTTCTCTAACCTCCTCCATTTCTGTAGATTGTTTAAATGTCTTTGCTTTTATTGTTTTTTTTTTTTAAACTTCATGCTGCTAGATTTTAAGATTTAAGATATCAAGAAATCATATATTTGGAAATTTAATTTCAACCCCATTAAAAATGAGTGTTGTAAACTAATTTTATTCTCTCTTTTGCATGGAGACATAAATATGAAATCATTAGTACCATTCAGCTGAGTAGTGTAGAAAACCAGATTTTTTTTTTTTTTGCTCAAGGGATGGAATAAAAATATTTTCATCAAATTTTTTTGGTACCAATTCCATATAAGTAAGTTTGCTCCAAATACATGATTTCTTAAAATATGTGTATGTCAAAATATGTCCTAAGTCTAAAGTGTTACTTTTCATACTTATAATAACTTTACTTTGACTTATTTACAGAGGTTGTTACTTAAAAGCCTGATCTTAAAGCTACATTAATCTTTCAGGTTTAAAATTTTATCTCTTAGTTCTGTACACAGTTATAAGTCCTTGGTTAAGTTCTTCTGAATCCTTAATTAAGATTTAGGGATAAATTTTCTTTCTATGCCTTTTCTTTCTGAAGCAAACATCTTATTTTGTTTATGGAGCCCTTTCTCTACTTTGAACTTACAAAAGTAGCTTTATAAACAATTGTATATGTGTCTGTGTAGAAAGTGTACAGATTGTGGGAGATTGTAGCATAAGCCATTCCTTCTAAGCTAATTTCACATAACTCTTCTCATTGTCAAGGTTGGAATGATTTAATGATTTTCTAAGGGCTAGACTTTTATAATAATGTTATATGTTAAAATATAAACACATAAATACTTATATAGGCATTACTGAAATTTAGAATTATGATGATACCAAGTAGAGGAGTTAATTTGACAAATTTATTTTAAAAATTTGAAAAATTTTTTATTTGGTTCTTTACGTTTAGCTGTAACAAACTTATTTACTGACAAGACTGAGTTACTTAAAATCTTTTAATTAAGAATATTTAGTTAAAGAGACATCTTTAACATTTTAAAACAGAATGATTAAATCTTGTTTAGGTTATTTATTCATTCTACTTGTGCACATTTTGAAATTAATAATGTATTGATGCAAATAAACATGATTAAAATAATTTCCTCTGTAAGCAATCTAACAACACTGAGAAGAACCTGAAAGAAATATAGGTCAGTTGTAAATCAAAAAATTGAGTGAACAAATCTACTTAATGAAATCTAAATTAAAAGATTTTAAGCATAATTTTAATTTATGATTTTTATTTAGTTTTGCCAGTGATGGCATGAGTGAATGTCCTTGTTTAAAGTTATTTTGGTTCACACATGGCTTTTGTTTATTATTTATGAGGAAAAAAATTTTAATACAAGTAAATTAAGGGATGGTACAAATATTCAAATTTAGAAGCCTTAAAATACACATGAAAACACTTTTATTTGATGTAATGGAATAATTTACATCATATTTTAATATTTACATATGTACTAGATGCGAATTAGCACCATTGACAAGTTTCTCTTTTATGGAAAAGGTCCCCAAATGGCTTCAACTGATGCTAGGCCAGTTCATTGATCTAGGAATAGATAACTGAAATAAGCTGGGCTGATTGGATTGTCTCTCTCAGGAATTATTTTATTAACTAATTTTATTAATTCAGTTAGCAAGTATTTATTGAGGGCCTATTATATGATAGGTTGCTAGAGATACAATGATGGAAAAGATATAACGTTTCTGCTCAAAGAAATAAATAAATGGTGGCTAGACATGGAAATAGTGGTATACATGAGAGAAGGTCCACAAATGTGTCTACAGAACTCTTTTGTTTCTTACCATCCTGAAAATGCCTGATGGTTGAGTTCTTTCCTTCCGCGAGCTACCCTAGTATCCTTCCAATGTTTCCAATAAAACTGACCACTTCCCTGCTACTCTTATTTTTAGTTTCTTAAATTTGTTTTAAGGCAAAAGATCTTAATATATAAATTGGACCTGGAGTAGGGTTTTATTATGGACTCAGCTTAGGTCAGATGTCTACTCCATCTGAGTAGCCATGAAAGTATGGCCATGAAGATGTGGGATTTGAATACAAATAGTAGCTTCTTTACAATTACAGTGTTAGAGTAGGGAGATGAGCATTTCACAGCACAAAGTTTTGTTCTGTACAAAACGGTGTCCGCTATACCAATGGTTCCTAACCTTTTTGGCACCAAGGACTGGTTTTATGAAACAAAAATTTTCTACGGGGATAGGGGAGGTGTGGGGGTGAAGATGGAGTTCAGGCAGCTGTGCAGCGATGGGGGAAGCCGCAAGCTGAAGCCCAAGCAGAAAGAAGCTTGCTCCCTAGTCACGGACTCACCTCCTGCTGTGTGGGGACACCCACGCCAGTGGGGAGGCGGCGCTCTGCAGCCTCAGGTCCCTAAAAGGCTGCGCACCACAGCACTATAGCGTGCACGTATCACATATACAATATTGTGCTTTGTTAGGACTTCCAAATTTTATTCCATTGTATTTCATATTTTCATCAAGAATTTGTAGGAATTTTGTGTAAGGAGAGGATCTAGTGCTTATATTTATTAATTGTCTGAGGTTGAAGTTTTTATTCTTGGAAGAAAAAAATACATAAATATCCTGAGCAGCTCAGGAGATACAAAAAATATTTTCAGAATTACTGGTTTTGTGTTTTGAACCCAGCTCTCTTAGCTCTAGATCTTTCAGTTTGGATTTCAATTTTTTGTGTTTGTTATAACTCACTTATTAAATCATACATAGCTTCAAGGCTCTCATAATGTCACCACATTCTGTAGTAATGTACATAGAATATATTTTACAAATGTTGCCATGATTTGAATATAACAAAATTGACCCTAGAATTTCATCAGAAGATTGGTTTAAATGCATTCATTATTGCAATATTATGAATTATGTTTGACTTTCAGAAAAATATTCAAAGACCTTTTTTTGAACTTTTAATTTTGAACTAATTTTAGACTTACAGAAAAGTTGTGAAAAAGTACAGTTTACATATACAGTAGTTCCCCTTTATACTAGGTTTTGCTTTACACAGTTTGTTACCTGCGATCAACCTTGGTCCAAAAGTAGATGCATACAGTACAATAAGATATTTCGAGAGAGAGAGACCACATTTTATACTATATTTTTATAATACCATATTTTTATAATATACTATAACTTTTGTTAAAGTATATTATTATATTCTATTTTATTATTAGTTAATTGTTCATCTCTACTGTGGCAAATTTATAAATTAAATTTTATCATAGATATGTATGGGTAGGGGAAAACATAGTGTATATATAGGGTTTAATACTATCTGCTATTTCAGGTATCCACTGAGGGTCTTGGAACGTATCCCCTGCAGCTAAGTGGGGATTACTGTATCCCTTACCCAGCTTCATCTAATGTTAAAATCTTACATAACCATTCGTTTTGATAACTAGAAAATAACATTGATACAATATTGTTAACTGTAGGCCTTATTTGAATTCCACCTGTTTTTCCACTAATGCCCTTTTTCTAGTCAGTATACAATCTAGGATCTTGCAACAGATTTAGTTGTGATTTTTTTTTTTTTATTCATTACAATCTTTAGTAATTCCTCAGATTTTTGGTCTTTCATGACCTAAATTTGAATTTGTCCAGTGTTTCTCATGACTGGACTGAAGTTATATATATTTGATAAGAATACCACAGAAATGATGTGTGTCTTTTATCATGGGTTTCATGATGTTAATATATCTTATTTACTGGTGGTATTTGGCCTTAGTCACTTGGTTAAGGTGGTTTTGGCTTTCTCCACTGTAAAGCCACCATCTTTCCCTTTGCAGTTAATAAATTACTTGGGAGATACTTCGAGACTATGCATTTAATAAAATCTGAGGATCCTTTATCTTTATTTGTTCTCTTTAATTACCAAGATCTACTGATTTGTTATTCAAAATGAATCTTTCTTTTTCTTGGGTCCCAGTTCACATCAGTTTCCTTAGATTCATTTCATTATTCAGAGGCCAGGCATACAAATGCTAGGTATACAAAAATGAACAATACTCAGATCCTGTAGTATCACCTAATAGTAGGCTTTGGCATCAGACAGACTTGATTTAAATCCTAAATTCTAATCTTGGAGTTGTGTAAAGTTGTGCAAGTTGCTTAACTTCATTTAGCCTCAAATTATCTCATAAAATTATTGATAAAGACTAAATATGAAATTCTAGAAAAGGCAAAACTAGTCTAGAATGACAGTACATTCTTGGTTGCCTTGGGTTAAGGGTAGGAAGTTGATTGAAAGTGGGCTGAGGGACTTTTCTGGGATGAAGGAAATGTGCTATATCTTAATTTTTTTCTAAAACTCTTTATACTATACATTTGAAATGATTGTATGTAAATTATACCTTAGTCTATATTTTGGGTGTATGTAAATTATGTCATAGTGAAGTTGATTTAAAATTCCTTGAACCCAGTTTCCCATTTAATAGCATAAAATATGATACTTGGAATCCATGAAAGTCTTTGGGTTTTGGAAATATCTAGGTCTTCTTTATCCAGAAGAGCCCGTGACAGTTTAGCATTCACAGAGCAATCTAAGAGTTCAGGTTTGTAGTTGTGACACAATAAGAAATATATATTTGGTCTCTTCCCCCAGTTCCTGACACAGGGCTCATAAAACCCCCATAAAAACATTTTTCTGAATGACAGGAGTGCTGTCCTCTATTTTGTTCTAATATTTGGTGTTTGATCCTGGTTTTTGTTACAGAACCTCTAAATCCCTTTGAATTTTGGGGGTAATAATATATTTTGTTTTAATGGGGCAACTCTTGGTCGGCTCCTGGGTAGTTTCAGGATGGGTCTGATTACCAGAAAGACCAAGCCATGATCAGAAGCTTGGAATTTGCGGACCCACCCCATGCTCCAGAAAAGGGAGAGGGACTGGAGATTGATTGGTCATGCCTACGTGATGAAGCCTCCACAAAAATACCTAAACTTCTGGATTTGGAGAGCTTCTAAATTGCATTGAGATTCAAGGAGGGCAGCAAGCCCAGAGAGGGTGTGGAAGTTCTGTATACCTCCTCAGACCTTGTTTTATGCATCTCTTGCATTTGGCTGTTCCTGAGTTGTATTCATTATAATAAACTGGTAAATGTAAGTAAAGTTCCTTCCTGAGTTCTGTGAACCATTCTAGGCAATTATCAAACATGATGGAGGGGGTTGGTCATAGCAACCTCTGATTTGTAACCAAGTCAGGGATTGTGGATACGCTGGGGACCTACTACTTGTAAGTGGCATCTGAACTGGGGGCAGTCTTGTGGGACTAAACTCTTAATCTGTGGGGTCTGTGCCAACCTTAGGCAGTTAGTGTCAGAACTGAGTTAAATTATAGGACACTTGGTGTCCACAGAGAACTGGAGAATTGCTTAAGTGGAAAACCCATACATTAAGACCCATTAGTGTTGTGAGTATAGAAGAAAAACAATATTTTCCTTTAGTAGTCATCACACTTAGGCATGTGTTTAGATATAAGACTCTCAAGTTATTCTTTTTCTTAAAAGGCTTCCAGACTTATAGAGTATTCCCGATCTCTTCTGGTCTCCTTAGAATCTTTAAAATTGATTACGTTGGTGAAGTCAACTTCTTTGGACTAATTGAGTACAGAAGTTTATCCTTTCCTTTACAACCCTAGAACTGACTGAATTCGGACAAACTCCTGAGGTTATTTGGTAATATGTAGTTTTAAAGATCTATTTTGTTGGCATAACTGTGTGTATATACATGAGTCTTACCTTTAATTCTCTTCCAAAATACTTAAGAACTTTTGTAGAAAAATAAGTTCTATGTGCATATTTTAAAATCATGTTACTTTCCATGTAATTTAAAAGTCACTTTCTATGGAAAGGAGATCAGTGTTTTAAAATTCTAGCTTTTTTCTTTTTCTTAAGCTTTTCCTATTTTGGTGGTAGGCAAAGGAAGGAGTACTGTTGGAATTTATAGTGCTCAAATGCTAATTGGCTGCATAAAAAAAGGCAGCTTAATTTTTTTTTTTTTGTCTGATTGAGGTAAAATTAGTTGGTAGCTCTTCCTATAGAAAGACTAAAGGTTGAAGGGAAAAGGCATAAACAATGACATATAGCTATTTAGATAGTAATATATTTAAATGGAAAATTTAAATTTGTAGATAAGCTATTAAGACTGTTGGAAGAGAAGGGAGGAGCTTTTTGACTCACATTTAATAAAATTTTGTTGAAAGCAAGATGACATTGAACTGTGCTGGATAGTTTATAAATATGTATTTTATTTAAATCTGAGGTAATTTTTACAGTTTAAGGTATTGTTTATTTTTTATGCCTTGTACCAAATATTATGTTATTCTTTTAAATGTAACTGATGGCATTTGGTAAATCTTCATATATATATTTAAAGGCATTATTAACTGAAAAAGTTTATAAATTTTGCTCTCTGGTTATATTACTGTAAGAACTTAACTATTGCAGGGTGGGGTTTAGGAATTAATAACTAAAAATTACCACCTTATACTGGACTATACAGGCTATAAATTTTGACCAAATACTTTGGAGGATTTCAATAGCTCTGATGAGATCCAGCTTTACAAACCCAAACTTAAAATGCCATGGCACATGTATCTTTGGGATTTTTTTGGTCCTAGTTCTCTAGAATAAAACCAAAGTACACTTTTATTGAGCACATTATTAAGATTAGGCTGAAATGCTGCAATTTAAGTATCTATGGCTGAAACATAGTTTGGGATAATATATTTACAGCTCCTCTTTCTGTTCAATGGCAGATATTGTTACACATTCTAAGTTGGAAACCCTCCTGGTAATAGATTTTAATTGAGAACTTGTCAGTCATTGTAGCAGCTGCTTTAGACCACATTTATATTTAAATAAGTAAAAGTGATCTGTTTAGAATTTTTAAAGTTGTTGCCATGGCAAAATAACTTGCTATCTCATCTTTTTATCTTTGTCATTGGAGTGATCTATCTGGCTTCTTATTCCCAGGAGTAGGGAGGATGAACTGTTTGTTCAGTTGAAAAGCTTTCATTAGGACAATGCTGAATGCTTCCTAATGGGATATAAGTTAGAGAGACTAAAGCTTTCTGTAACCATGGCTTTAGTTAGGTATAATTAGAATTGATTTTTCTCAATTAAAAACAGACAAGATAAAGCTAAAACATTTTTAAAGAAGAAAAATATCAGCCTAGTTTAACAGTACCTTTGAGAAATTCAATGAATAACATATCCAAATTATATGCTATGAAGAGGATTTGCTTTTCTTGAATGAGTCTATTATTTCTACAGTGTGAAACAATATGTAAATTAATCTTTTCTTTATGAAATTGTATATCCATGCTTTTTAAAAGGAAGTAATATGGCCAGTGCTTCCTGCTGCCCATTTTTTCTTTTGTTCTCTTGATAACCATGCTTTCATAATCTAGGTGGTATAAATGATTTTTGTACTTCACATTAACTTTATTTTTATTACAGTATTTCTTTATACCTGAATATTAATTCAATTCTTACCAGACTAGTAATTATCCACCTGATAGAAATTAACCACAAACTAAACCTGGTCTTTTTCTTTACTTGTTTTTGTCATCAAACCATATAGAACTACTAGAGGGAATCTCATCGATCCCTTTTGTGTGTCTCTGAAAGGCAAATTCTTTTATAAAATAAAATTTTATAAAAGAATTTGCCTTTGTTTGCAAATGGCAATTTGCCACTTGCCATTTGCCCTCAATTTGTGTGGCGTTGACTATTAATGTATGTATTGAGCTATGTGCAGTATTTTGCTAGTATTGTAAGGCTGACTGATGTGTCTTTGATTAATTTGAGGTATTCAGTATCATATTGGCTTGGCAGCCTTAAGACATACTACGTATTTGTAATGTCATATCCTAAAATAATGTAACTATTGTGACATTTACTGAGACAATTAAGATTCCTTGGTCATCTGAGCATGTGAAAGACCATCTAATAAAATATCAAAAGTCATGTATTTAAAATGAGGATACTCTCTTAGTACTTAAACAGCCTTTCAAATAAGAAAGGCATTTTAATCTCAAGCACAAAAGAAAAGCAAGGCAGTGTCATAAATTTTTATCTCTGTATTCTACTGGCTATTTGGTAATGCTTTTATGGCTAATTACTTGAGAAAAATAAGTACATTAGCTGAAGGTGACACTTACATCTTGTTTTTCAAAGATGCAGCATTGTAGAAGAGTGAAGAAATCAGAAATTAAAAAGTAACTGAAGGACTAGAAGTAATAATTACATATTTTCTAAGGCCAGAAAAAAAAAAGTAAAGGAAAGTTCAAAGCATTGATTTTGAGGAGTTAATATAGTCATATAATGACAATGGACCACATACATGGTGATGGTTCTATAAGATTATATTGGGGCTAAAATTTCCTATCTCCTAGTGACATTGTAGCCATCATAACATTGTAGTGCAACACATTATCTTTTCTATGTTTAGTTACACAAATACTTACCATTGTGTTATATCATTGTGTTATAGTTGCTATGCAGTGGTCCCCAGTCTTTTTGGCACCAGGGACTGGTTTCACGGAAGACAATTTTTCCACGGACTGAAGGTAGTGGGGTGGGATATCATGGGTGGAGGGGAGGTGGTACCTAACTTAGATGGTGATATGTAGCCCATTTCCTAACAGACCACTTTAGGTATTGGGGGTATTGGGCTGCAGCCTGGGGGTTGGGGACCATAGGATAGTATTTAGCACGGTAACATGCTGTTACTACCGTGTTTCCCCGAAAATAAGACCTACCCATTAAATAAGCCCTAGCAGGATTTCTAAGCATTTGCACAATATAAGCACTACCCTGAAAATAAGACCCTAGTGATGGGCGTGGCTACACAGTGTATCTGCAGAATCCATGCATTTTGTCGCAGAGTGGTCAAGAAGATGAGCAGCCCTTCTCACCTGCCCCATGAGAGCTCTGTTGCTCTACATGAGAGATTAGGGCCAATGGTTCTAAAGGAAATAGAAGAGTAAGAAATTCAGGATGGAATTCAGGGTTTGGAGAGTTATGATGATGTTCCAGAAGAAGACAACTTAACTATATTTGAATAAATGTAGATTGTTGTAGCATACTTAAAAAAAATATCACATCCCCTGAAAATAAGCCCTAGCGTGTCTTCTGGAGGAAAAATAAATATAAGACCCTGTCTTATTTTTGGGGAAACACAGTAGCTTTGTAGCCTAGGAGTAATAGGCTATATACCAGGGATGGGAAAGCTTTTAATGTTGGAAGGATGGTTTAATTTAACTGTGATCAAATAAGGCCGCATTCAAGAAACTTCAACTAGAGATACTGATGAATGTATATTATTTTGTAAAAATCTGACTACTATGTACTTAATAATTTCAAAAAATGAAAGCTATTTGTTAATTTTAAAGTTAACTAACCTTTTAGTGACTTTGTTTCTGCTTTTTGTTGGAGAGCATTTGAATATTTGGTTGCAGTACGGAGGTCTGCAGTTTCAGTTGATCCTCTAGATGGGTATCAGTCATTTGTAACCTTAAAGGTATCGTGATTTGGGTTACATAGGATAATGTGGATTTGCAGTAATAAGTGATTGAAAAGTAAGAAAGCATTTTTGGGGCATGTTGCCGAAGGCCTGAGTGTTGTGCGTTTTTCCATATTTCAGTTGGATCTTTCTTAGCATCAAATGATCACTTTGAAATGTCATCTACTGAGAACTCAATCAATTCTATCTGTAGTTCTTTAGGTGCCTTGGTGATATCAACTAGGTGAGGCTGAAATGCTAATTAGAGTGTGATATCATAAATCTTAAAGTCAGTGAACCTTTCATTTTATTTTCCAATTAATAGGTTTGTAATAGCTGTATATTCATCAAATGATTTGCATATATCATTCTACTCATCAATGACCTTTGCTAACTGGGGAAAATGTTCATCTGAAATTTCCCATTAAAGAAGAAAAGCTATCTTTTTTTCAGAAATCCTTGGGCTTTTTTGCCACATATCATAGATATAAACTTAATTTTACCTTGCAAAGAAACATTTAAGTTGTTTTGATTTGATATGATATCACACAGAAATGCTACATTCCTATTGAAATCCTCTTTCTGTAATTCACATTGCTGATTCTGTTCTTCATAGAATTTAACTGTCTGTTCTTGCAGAGATAAAAATTTTGGCTAACACCTGTTCCTGTGATAGTCAACACATCTTTCAACTTTAGCATGTTACAAAACTGAGGATGCTGTGTTGCATTTGCAGGAATATAGTTAACAATATTTATAACTTGTTGCAAAGTGTCACTTAAAATATTTAGGTTGGTGCAAAAGTAATTGTGGTTTCAGACCTTGAATTTTAAATCATTATAACTAGGATCAAACACATATTTATTATGCAAAATAGGAACCATTACAACCAACACATTTTTGCCAGTGATAAATAAGTTTGTTTATTCCTGTAGCATAAAAATCTGTGCTTTGGGATTCTACGAATTCTTGGAAAGCATTTTTTGCATCCTGCTGGTAGTGGAAGTGTTTTCCCTTACCGAGATGCTTGAAGAAGTGGTAGTCGGTTGGCTAGAGGTCAGGTGAATAGCATTTGGTGGATGAGGCAAAACTTTGTAGCCCCATTCGTTCAACTTTTGAAGTGTTGGTTGTGCGACATGCAATTGGGCATTGTCATGGAGAAGAATTGGGCCCTTTCTGTTGACCAATGCTGGCTGCAGGTGTTGCAGTTTTCTGTGCATCTCATCGATTTGCTGAGCATACTTCTCAGATGTCATGGTTTCACTGGGATTCAGAAAGCTGTAGGGAATCAGACCATCAACAAACCACAAAACAGTGACCATGACCTTTTTTTGGTGCAAGTTTGGCTTTGGGAATTGCTTTGTAGCTTCTTCTCCATCCAACCACTGAGCTGACTTTAGTTACAGTTTATAATCTGATTGAGCAATGGTCCGTTGTTGTTGCATACAAAAAGAGAAGATGACACTTCAAAATGATTATTTTTTTTGATTTTTGGTCAGCTCATGAGGCACCCACTTATCAGGCTTTTTCACCTTTCTAATTTGCTTCAAATGCCAATGACATAGAATGGTTGACATTGAGTTCTTGGGCAACTTCTCCTGTAGTTGTAAGAGGATCAGCTTTGATGATTGCTTTCATTTTGTCCTTGTCAACTTCTGATCACTGACTGCACTGTACGTTCTTTAGCAGTTCCTGGGCCAAATTGGTTGTTGATGTTGTGAGTTGTCTCCACTGCTTTATGTCCCATTTTGAACTAGAATAAGAAAATTTCTCGAATTTGCTTTTTGTCTAATATCTAAAATAAATATAAAATAAACAGCAAGTAATAAGTCATTAGTAAAAAAACATAAAATGAGAAATGTGCATTAAAATGATGTATAATGTAAACCACATTTATTTAAGCAAGTATTCCAATATCAAATGGAAAATTTCTTTTTTTTTTTTCTCCCTTTTTTTTAGCAGACTGCCTCTGAACGGTTAGGCAAATTTTAACAATGCTAAAACCGCAATTACTTTTGCACCAACCTGATAGTAGCTTTAGAATGGAGATTTTGCTGATGCAAGATATAGTGAAGAGAAACGAGAGCATCTGGACCTGTTAATACTTTTTTTTTTTAATCTGTGTAATAAGCCCTTCATGTTTTCCTATCATGGAAGGTGCACTGTCTGTACGTACACTCACTAAATTTATCAAATTCAGTCCAACTTTGTGACATTTATCTTGAAAGTTGTTGAAGATGTCTGTTCCCCACGTTCTGTTCGCAAGAGTGCCCAAAGCAAGTAATTCTTCGTAGCAAAGAAAATCTTCTGTTATGACCTGAATGAAGTATAAAACCTGCATGGAGTCAGTAATATCAGTTGATTCATACAAAGTGATTGAATAAATACTTATTTTCCTTTTGAATTATTCCATGAAGTTGTTGGGTTAAGTTGAAGGCTAATTCATGCTGCCGATCAGTTATGGTTCTCCTTCAAAGAGGCAGTTGTTTGTACTTTGAAATGTTATTGGGATCTAAGCATCCTGCAACTTTGACAATGCCTTCTTTCACAATTTCTACATCACTGAATGGGTTTCCCTTCCCCCCAGTGTATAACCTACTCTATAAGTTGCTTCAGTGGCATTATTTCCAGGTCTTATTGCTGCTTGAAAGAATTGTCTCTGCTTTTGCTTTTCATCTTTTAATTTCTGCAATCCAACCTTTCATGACTCTCCCTCTAATTTTAAAATGTTTGTGGTCCTTCTGAGTGTTATAACGCTGATGAGCACTAAATTTCTTTAACATTGCTATTGCAGTATCACAAAGCAAGCAAATCATCTTATCTTTAGCAGAAACAAGACAATATTGCAATTCTCAATCCTCATTAAAAAAAAAATCTGTTTTCTTCCTTCAGCGTTCTCTTGGTCTTCTTTGACTAGATGCGCTATTAGGCAGACAGAATTAAAAATGCTGTTGAGCTGTGCAATGCACAAATTCCACTTCAACCAGAAACATAGTTCACAGTTGTCAAAAGCTGATAGCAGATTGGAGTACTGGACCCCCATAAAATCTTGCCAACCAGCCTTGTGCAGTAGTGCAGCCAGGTGGGCGAAGTTACAACTAAGTCATGAGTGTAGCAGCTGTTGATTTAGCCCTTATGGCTTACTAATGTTCTAATTGTGCCAGTCAATCTGGGAGGATTATTTCGTTGAAACTTATTTTATTCTTTGATATTTTAAATACATTCATTTAAAAAATAAAAAGATAAAAGATAAACAAAAATGTATTAATAAAAATAAAAGGATTTGTTTTGGAAAATTTGGATTCAGTCAGAAGGCCACACTTAAGGACCTAGAAAGTTCCTCACCCCTGGGCTATAGCATCTAGTTTTGTGTAAGTGTACTCTTAGGTTCGCACAGCAACGAAATTTTTAATGACATATTTCTCAGAATATATTTCTGTGACTAAGTGATGCATGACTATACACATATAAAAGCTAATATTAATAAAAATCTTAGAAAACCCTAAATATTTGTAGGTTTTAGTGAATTTTAGCAGTTTATCAACTACTATGTACCATGCATATATTAGCCACTTAAGAAATATTAGGCAGTGTCACAAGGTGGGACAAATTGAAATGTATCTGTATTAGGCAAGTTTTAACTCTAAAAGATAGGGAATACTAATAGAATTTTGTTAAAAGGCAATTTTCTATCTCTTTCCTAGTTCTAGAACACCAATTTTGAAATCCTTTAGAAATGTTCTTTTTCTTTTATCTGCGTATCTACTTATAGCCACGAGTCAGACTTTCTGTATTTGAACAGACTAGCATCTAAATTATCAGATGATATTGTGGTTAAATGTTTAATAAATTTGTGGTTGTATAATTTGGCATGTTGCAGAAGTTGTGAACATTGAGAATATGTATTTCATCATAATGGCATTCTAACTGAATAATTATATGTGTGTAATAATAGAGATAAAATTGTTTTTAGTTAAGAATTATATATTGGTAGTGGTAAAATAGATTTAGGACTGTATCTCAGTTCCTTTCGACAGACTTTTGCCTAAAAGTTGAAATCTTTTCATTGGAAAATACAGGTCCCTAGGGTTTTTTACTTATGAATCTTTATTTTTATTTGCTTTTAGTAATGTTTTATTGTGATAAAATCTACATAACAATTTATTGTGTTTAAGTGTACAGCTTAGTGACATTAAGTACAATCATATAGTTGTGCAACCATCATCACTATTTCCAGAGATTTTTCCTCATGCTAAACCCAAACTTTATACCCATTAAAATAACTTCTCATTTTTTCTTCCCCAAACCTCCTCCTGGTAACCATTATTCTTCTATCTGTTTCTGTAAATTTGACTATTCCAGGTACCTCAAGTAAGTGGAATCATGCAGTACTGTATTTGTGTTTTTGTGTCTTGACTTTTTTCACGTAGCATAATGTCTTCGCGGTTCATCCATGTTATTGTATGTATTAGAATTTCATTCCTTTTTAAGGCTTAATAATATTGCATTGTATGTGTGTATCACATTTTGTTTATCCACTCGTCTGTTGATGGACACTTGGATTGCTTCTACCATGAACACCTATTTACTCCAAATCAGGTACTGTGCTAAGCATTGAGTTTATAGTGATGAACTAGAGGATCATGGTCCTACCCTGAGCGAACTTGCCAGTATAGTGGGAGAGACAGATGATAAATTAATGAACACAAAAATAAAATACAACTATTGTAGATTTATCTTACGTTGTGCCTTCAAAGACAGTTTGTACAATATTCAGTGAAAATAGTAATATTAAATAAAGAATATATATTACAAAATTATATATACCAATTATATAACCTTCTTTTTAAAAATGTTTATGAAAAGACACTGATAATGTCAAAAAATGGTGACCAGTTCTAGGATGATGAACAAATTCATTCATTTTTTTTCCTTTTTCTTAATTTCTTAACATTTTTAAAGTGTGCATATATTGTTACTTTAGAAATTGCAAATGATCACATAAACAATAAAGGAAGACATTTAGGAATAATGTTTATTCTATTTTCTCTTATGTTGCCATGGTGACCAAAAATTCTAAGTATTAGTCAACATTTTATCTATCTTGAATTTCAGCCAAGTAAATTCAAAGTTTATTGTGATCAAAGAAGAATGTTACTTTTAGCTCTAGGAAAGTAGTTCTTATTTTTGGTTAGTTTCCAATAATATTGGGATATCTTAGACAAAATAAAAAGTATCATTTTTAAAAACAGCCCAATTTTTATTAATGGAAAGTTGTCATTTTTATCAGAAGGAAAAGAAATAGTGGAAAATTCACTATAGTCAGTTCTTTCTGGCTAAAAAAAATACATTAGTACTATATGAGCACATAAAATGTTACTGAATTTTGAATAACCCTATTATTCTGAATTGATGTCACAATCTGATTTGAAGAGTACCTCTCAGCACAACAGTATAGTATATTACCTACTAATAGAATAATGCTCCCAGGAGGAACTTTGGAGAGGAGTAGAGTGTTTACAGCATAGATTGAGGCTATGGCAGGATTGACGCTACAAATGCTTTCAAAAGAAGAAAGGAAGAGAAACAGCCAGTTCACTTTCTCGCTCCTTTTCATCCTGGACTCTGTTATTCTGACTGCTAAAGACTACCACTGCTACAGAGCCTTTCTGTGATCCTTTCCCTCAATTTTTCCTAACTAGTACAGAAAATGCTGCTTTAAAATGTACAATTTCAACTGAGTAATAACCATTTACTAGATGTCTGATGTTTACCAGATATTACATGAGGCATTAACATGGAGTATTTCTAATCCTATAAAAGATATTATAGATAAGAAAACTGAGACCTAGCAATGTCATTTGATTTTTCCAGAGTCACATTTAATATATATTTGAGGTTAAAAAAATAGTTACTAAGAGAGAAACTTAATTTCCAATAAGGCCTAGAAATGGATGTTTTCATAGAATTCTGATGTTTGATTCAAAATTACTAACTACATAATGATCTAACCTGCCTAGTTTACAAAAAGATAACTAGCTTTGAATTTATTTTGTCACATCAACACTCACTTAGGAGTAAGCTTTTTCTCAAGAACACCCTCACACCATTGAAATGAGAGAAAATGGAGGTAAGGTGACCAATTAGGGTTTGAGTGTCTAAGAATTCAATAAAAGGAAGGAAAATGAAAGATTTAGGATATCCTCAGCTTAATCCTGTTTTCTTATGAGGTTTAAGTAGCTTCATGTGAGTTAAATATTTAAAAAGAATGTGCCATTTCTTAGAGATAGTAGTTTAATCCAGTGGAATACAATAAATTACTTATTAACAAGTATCCTGTTAGCATTTACAGGAAATTAAAAGATGGATCAGACTTCCTCAGTACCCTAAATGTTGGTATCGATTCATTCTGTTTTTACTCTTTATTTAGTTATCAGTATTCATTAATTACCAGTTAAATACATTTTAGCTGTGGTTTTTATTATTGTTTGTTTTGTTTGTATGTAGGTGGTTATTGAAATATAACGATATAGAACCCCACCAGGTGTGGCTCACGCCTGTAAGTCCAAGGTGGAAGGATCCCTTGGGCCCAATAGTTGGAGGTTGCAATGAGCTATGATTGTGACACTGCACTCCAGCTTGGGTGTCAAAATGAGACCCTGTCTCTAAAAAAAAAAAAAAAAATTGAGAAAGATCCTCTTCCTCTTAGCTTTGTCTGCTAATTGATACTGGAAATTAGATTTTTTAATTTCTAAATCAGGTTTCTCTGTTTGTTTAATGTGAAATAGTTTCTCAAAATTGTTTATAAATCAGTAAAGCCAGTCCTTGGTTAATTTTAAGCCAATTTTGTTTTTCTTCCAGTGCTCTTTAATGTGTTGGAATTTGTTTATTTAAGCCTATTCCACAATGTAGCTCCTGGTATTTGTGGTCAAATATTAATAGTTTCCTAAAATACATACATTTCTAGCAGAATAATTCTAATTTCAATCTTAATACCCATTTACAATGATCTTTGGAATGCATTTGGTGAGGTTAAATTCCCCTTTGCTCTCCCCCAAAACACCCCGAAACAGCCTACATTGTTTACTTGATGAAATATCTGACTAGAGCATAAATAGTACTTTTAGTCTCATTAGTTTAGGGAGATTTTATCTGGAAGAAGGATACGTTTTCAAAGACCAAAGCTGCTTACTTAACCTTTTATAATATTATACTGCATGCCTACTCCCCCTTACTCTACCTTAATTGATGGTACTTACAATTTTGATCTATAGTAACCATACAAAGGAAACAAATCATTTCTATTCAACTGGAAAGTAGGAATTGACACCTGTTTTGTTTAAGCAAAAACACAAATCATTCTTCTTTTATAAAATCACCTAAAGTTTATGGGCTTTGCTTGACATGTTAATGTGATCATCACCTGTTTGTAATGCATTAATGAACTTGGCCTCATTTCTTCAACCTTCCAGATTATCCAGAAGAGCCCTAATTTCTGAAAATCAAGGATTATTTTCTCTAGTGTATTTGCTAAATATTGTTTTACTTTCTTTTCAAATTTGTCTTATTAAAATGATTTTATTAAGTATATGATTTAAGGTTTGTATCACTTAGTGAGTTTTACTTTTAAAAAACTTTATAAAATTATTTATTTATGTAAATTTACAACACAAAAAGCCTTTTCTGGACCACGTTTGTTTGTTTCAGTTACCTATACTTTGTCAGCTTCAGGGCAGCATTAGTTCCACTAAGTTTGTATCTTACTACTACACAATTGTTCTGTCTTAAGTACCCTATTACCCAGCTAGTTAGTCTGATTCTCTCACCTGTGGTAGGCAGAATAATTTCCCCAAATAATTCCCCATTGTGTATAATCCCTAGAATTTGTGAATATGTTACTTTACATGACAAAGGGGAATTAAAATAGCAGATGAGATTAAGGTGGTTTATCAGCTACCTACCTTTAAAATAGGAAAATTATTTTGTATTATCCACAAAGGCCCAGTGTTAATCACTAGGGTCCTTATATTGTGGAAGAGGGAGCTAGTAGTGCTATGTGAAAAAGATTTCTGGCCTTTGGTAGTTTTGAAAATGCAAAGGGGGCATGAGCCAAGAAATGAAGGCAACCTCTAAAAGCTGGAAAAGGCAAGAAAAGAGATTCTTCCCTAGAGACTCTAGAAAGAAACATAACCCTGCTAACAGTTTTGCCCAGTGAAACCTACTTAGTCTTCTCATCTGCAGAACTGCAAAATAATGAATGTGTGTTGTTTTAAGCCACTAAATTTATGGCAATTTGTTATGACAGCCATAGGAGAAAAATACACAGCTTTAACTCCCATGACCTTTGCTTTTTGTCACTCAGCCTAGGTGTGGGTAGATACTCCCTTTCTGCCTGAGGCTGCTTTTTTCCTACCTAACTTTAGAAGTCCATAGGCTTTTCTCTATTATTAGGGTTGTGTTGTGTAGGGTTCTTAGTTACAGACAAAAGAATCTACTTTATCTAGTTTTAGCACAGAGGGAGTTTTTTTAAAAGGTTTTATAGTGTAGGAGATTGTTAGGAGAGCTAAAGGAGCAGGTTGCTTTTCCTAGAAGGGCTCTCAAAGCCACACTGCAGAATTAGCCTAAGGAGCCGAGTTCTGCTTTGACCTGAAAGCCACAGAATCAGGTGACTGCTCCCTCAGCTCCCAGTTCATTTTTAGATCTGGTTCCAAAGTATTTTGCCTCTGCTATGACCTGAATCTTAAACGGTGGTTCACACTGCCATAGACTGCCTGACCCGCCATTACCTTTGTGACCATATCTCCTATTACCTTGTTTCTACTCACTTTGGTCTGGGAACATTGTCTTCTTGTTGTTTCTAGACCATATTAGGCATGCTCTTGATGTTACCAAAAGCTTAGCATTTGTCCCCAAGGCTGCATCAGAAGAATGAGGACAAGTGGTTTGAGGAGAAGGAAAGGGAGATTTATTAATTTACTGGCAGATGAAGAAAATAGTAGACTCCTATCTTAAAGTACCAACTTTCCTAACTCTAAGCCAAAATAACAGATTTTAAGGGACGGTTTTTCTGCTTCACGCTATTTCTGTTTAACTATAGATTATGGTTCTGATCCATCCTAGACAGTTGTGTTTAAACCAATGAAAAGAGTTTCTAGAGACTCAGTCTTCCCTCTCTTCCTGGTGTAGAGGAGGACACCCTTACAACTGGAGATTTCCTTTATAAATGTAAATTTTCTTTTATAAAAAGTTTCAAAATAGCCAGCTAAATGTGGAAAGGTGTATTTTTGAGCCCAGTTTAGTTCAATAGATGGGTCTTTTTAATTTAGCTATGGTTTCTTAGCTAAAATTACCGAGTTTAGGGGAGGAGCCCATTAACTAATAAAGGAAAGAAAACATTCTCTATGCTTGGACTCAGCATGGATAGCTCTGAAAAAGAAGCTAGCTTACTTTATCTGAGGGCCTACCTTTTATAAACACTTTATGCAGCTGTCTTTTCATCTTCAAGGCAGGATAGTAACTAAGGCTAAAGGTTTGCAGATTCAGTTTTTCTTATCCATTAGTTAAGCTTTTTATTTTACTTTTAAAAGTCTTTTAAAATAAGGAATAAAAATATTGCAGTCTTCTTAGGGGCTTCTGGACATCAGTAGGCATTCCTTGGTTAGCCTACTTTGGGAGACCTCATTTTTAAATGCACTTCTTAAAATGCAGTGTTGTTCATTTGGAATGTTGCACTGTAATTTGAAATTATTGTTACTGTGATTTTGCCATTTTTGTTTTTGCTGCTTCCCAGGCCTAATATTTATACATGTAAATGGAAGGTAGAATACTTAAAAGTTCTTCAGAAATTAAGGATCCCATTTTTACCTTGAATCTTGGCCTTGGCTCTCAGATACCCTTCATTAGCTTAGCTAATGATTTTTTTTCTTACCTATCAAGAAAAAGAAACAAAGGAGTAGAACACAAAAATCCCTGCAAGTTTTGGAAAGCCAGAGTTCACACACTCCCTTCAGTATTGTGCTAGTTTCTGTCTGAGACAGACATCCAAAGCCTTTAGCTGGGCCCAATCAAGTTAATTATCAGATCCAGTCTGATCCTGGTCCCAGACCAATTTCTGTTGTGACTTCTGAACCCAGTTCAGATAAAAATTTGCTCAAACAAACCTAGGTACCTCAAAAACACAAATCCATGGAGCTTCAGAATCTGAGAGAGAATTTATTCATAATCCTTAGTTACTGCAAGATAGCAGTGGACACAGTGTGCCCAGCAGGTACTTCCTTTGGTCATGTGATGCTTGTATCCCACTTCTGATGCCATCTGTTTAAAAAAAAAAAGATGCCATTAGACAAATTAAATTTAACAATTTAATTGACCAAAGAACAATTCACAAATTGGGCAGCCCCCTGAACCAGAACAGGTTCAGAGCAGCTCTCTGGCTGCCGCATGATTGGATAATATTTATGGACAGAGAATGTAAAGTGACTATATGAAACAAAAGTGAGATACAGAAACAGCTGGATTGCTGGTTACAGCTCAGCAGTTTGCCTTATTTGAACACTGAACAGTTGGCCACCTGTGATTGGCCTTAACTGTGGTATAAGAGATTATAGCCTCTTTATAGAGCCAGGTAGGCAATAGTTCATTATGTAGGGAGAAACATTTAGACTGAACTTAAAATATGTAAGGAGACAACTTTAGGCTAAACTTAAGAATATAAAGAGCTTGTATTTGAGTTAAACCTACTAAGTTTAAATCTCAATTATGTTACTTTGGCAAGAAGCTTAACTTTTCCAAGGCTGTTTTCTCTTCTGCAAAATGGAGATAAGACATGTCTCAGAGAAGTTGTGTGAATTAAATAAGAAAAATGTGTAAAAATACTTAGCATAATTTTGCCCTTTGATACATTAATGTATCAATAGAAGAGGATAAAGTATGCACAAAATATTCTTTATAAGAAAGAAGATACATTTTAATCAAAACGATGAAATATACTTTGAGCCTTAAAGAGATTAGGTTTTAACTGGCTGGAAAACTTTCCTATCTTGAGTAACTCATGCTCTGAGAATTCAGGTTACTTGGAGTTTTGTAATACTTTAACTTTCTGTTCCTTTTATGCACTGTGTAGGGAAGGAAATAGATCTTTTTACCTGAGGTTCATTGGCTGGGGCCCTTTAAAAGACAGATTAACAAGAGGGAAGCAATTTATTTAATATAAGTTTTATGTAACACGAGAGCCTTCAAAAGGAAATGAAGACCCAAAGCAGCTGAACATGTTCGTATGCTATGTTTGATGAAGTGAAAGGTTTTAGGAGAGTATGATAAGATAAAAAGTATGCGCTAAGTATAATAAACCAGAAAAACTTAGCAAGGTCTGTTCAGATTTCTCTTGGTGTCATTGTGTCTATGGAGATAAGGAAGGATGTTCTTTCTTCCTCTCAAGGGTCTAATGACCTGTGTCTGGAAGGTTAGAAAGTCTTTCCTGTACATGCTGTTTCTCAAATTCTTTAAGCTTAAAATACTCAGTATGCTGGGTGCCATATTTTGGGGTAGTGTGTCGTGAACTCCTTTAACTGGCTTTCATTTCAAAAGCATTTTAATTCTCTTTGATAACAGGTATTGTTTGTAATTTCTGCAAACATACTTAGAAATCTAAAAATGCACAAGAGGATTGGGGTAGGGGTGGGGAAGCCCCATGTCTATTACATATACTTTTCTAGTGCTTAGATCAAAATTGTTTCCCTTTACAAAAATATAGCAGTACTGTTTTTTTTTTAACTCCAGTTACATATGTGCTGGAGCATGCTATTTTAAGGTTTTATTATCTTTATTTCTAGATAATTTAAAAGTTTGTTAAATACCCTCTTCTCTGGGGCTTATAAATTCATTCTTATCAATAGTATATGGTTTTTATGCAACCCATCTAGATTCTATGTAGATCATGTGTTTGTATCTTAACAGTACTTTAAAAAAATACTAATTGATTTATAGGGCAGAAAACATAATTTTATTTCTTTTTCCCTTTTTAGGTTCTTAGTTGAGACATTTTCCGGAAAACAAAAGACAGATTAACAAAAGAAAAACAAGTTAATTAACATGTGCAGTGCCCATCACTTGGAGTGGCCTCAGTTCAAAAATATTTCTCTGTCAAGGCAGTGACTTAGGGCCCTTGCTTAAATAGTAGTTTAACAAAGTGCCATAAATCTTATATAATGACAAAACAAAGAAGAGAGTATCTTTTGCTTTTAAAAGGCAGAAAAATGTAAATGTATGATAAATGTATGGTACAGTTATCTCTGAGCTCTTTTTCTCAGCTGGTAAGTATTGTAAAGGAGCCTACTTTTAGAGGGGAAAGACAGAGAAGAGTGAGTGTGTTCCTGTATGTTTTAACCTTTTAACTATAATAAAAAATGTTTAGTATTCAGGAATATTTTAGCCTTCTTCAGTTACTTAACAATTTATAAATATAGTGTTTTAAGAATTATGTTAAAGAAACACCTTATTCCCATTTCTGTGTGAATTATATTACCTATGAAACATCATTGCATATTTACATAAATTCACATTTGCCAAATTACACCAAGAGGGAAAGCTTAATATAATCATTTCATAAGCATATAATCTATTCAATATGATTGCATTTTCTCCTGATGCAATTTGATAAACTTGTGTTTGTATAGATAGACGATAATTTCCACAGATTATGCAGTTTTACAAATTTTGTTTTTCGATGCTCTTCTGTGTGTGTGTGTGTGTGTGTGTGTGTGTGTGTGTGTGTGTGTGTGTAGTTTGTAGAGAAATTAGATGAGGTCTCTCTTCATAAGGGGCAACAAAATTCCTTTGCTTTGTTACAGTTACTAGGTCCCATAGTTAAAACAGCTGAGTTGACTGTTGGCTTATTCTAGATTACAGAAGTACTTGTGAGAACTATAATGTGAGATTGAAATTTGTAACACAAAAACATTGCTCCCCTTTTCTGAGTATTCAATTTCTCTAAAAAGAAATTAATAATAGTGGTGGCTTCCGGAGAGTGTAAAACTATAATTTAATCTTTAACAGTGAGATGTGAGACTTTGTAGGATCTGAATGGTTAAACCTAATGCTGGAAGAAGTAAAGCTGTTTTAGACTCTTTTATTACCAAATGTAAGCCCTATTGTTTCTTAAAGAATCTAGTAAATTAAAAAATGGGTGATTATTGTGTAACATTCTGCTTTGTAGCATTTTGACCAAGTATTTTAAAATAACTGAAAGTACATATTTATGTTAAATAATGAAGTTTTGTGGAATTCAGTTAACTGAATAAGAATTCCTTAGAATAGGAATGTGAAAATTTTGAATTTTTAATCATTTCTTTTGATAAAACTTTCTTTGTAGCATTAACTATATTGCTTCAGAATAAAGTTCCTAATGCTTGCTTAAAAACCATAAAACATGCTGTATGTGTCAAAGATAAAGTTTCAACTTGATAAAGTTATAAGAAGTTTTTCTCCCTTTCCATACTCTGCCATATTATCATTGCCGTTTGAGATCAGAGTCTAAACCTGTATGGTTATTTTGCTGTTGGGTTTCTTGTTTCTCAATTGGAGAATTAAAACCAAAAGCTCAGCTGATTTCATAATTGACCTTTTTGTTTTCAAATGTATTCACTTAAATATGAAATTTAAATCTAATATAAACCATTTACCCTAAGTATTAACATTTGTGTAAAAATAGCTACTCTTATTGCCTGTATAATTACCTTGATGTTTCAGAGCTCTGATATTAATCTGTTTACCAGGGTATGATCTGGAATCATTTTTATAGTGTGGTATTTGAAAGCTCTTAAAAACGGTATTATATTTTATTTCTCTCACTAAGTAGCAATTCCTGGGCAATGTAGAAATGACATGAAGAGTAAGAGAGAAGGGGAATTAGATTTGGCCATTTGGGATTGAGCTGTTAGAACTAGTACATTTGTCTAAAGAGAGAAAATGAAATGAAAAGTTTTGTGGGGGGTTGTACTAGTTTATTTGGAAATCTCAACTTTGTGATCTTGTTTATTGGTTTAATGTATTTCTTTATTATCTGTTGGAAAAATCACTCTATGTCAGTATGTGCTAGATAAATTCTGGAGATAAAATACTAAATGGGATAGATGAGCTCTTCCTGCTTCATTGGAGCTTATATTCTGTTTAAGGGTAGCAAAAAATAAGTAAACAAGGCAATTTCATGGAGTAGTAAGTGTTACGAAGGAAACAATAGAGGGTAGAGTGATAAACAGTGATTGGGGGAGCTATTGTAGATTCAGTGCTCAGGGAAGGTCTTGCTGAAAAGATGACAATTAAGATGATGAGATGGTGCTAGTGGTGTCTGGTTTCTTAAATGGTAAGTTAGATTACTCATATTAACTTTTTCACAGAAATTAATAAAACATACTGGATAAAAAACATATTTTTACATGCTTTAAATACACTTAAGCTCCAAAACAGCCACTTTTTTCTTGATAGCCTGTAACCAGATAAGGACAAAAGAAAAGACTGGGTCAATTCTAAATAGAAACAAAATAAAATGGAAAGAAATTATTAAAGGACATAGCAGATAAAACCACAAACTGCCTTTCATACATGTTTGTATTGCAGGTTCACATAGCTTAACTTGGATAGAGATGGTCCAGTCTGGCAGGGGTCCCCCAAAGCAAATGATCCTAGACCTTAGTGAACCATTACAATTACATTTTAAAGCAAGTAATCAAAGATACCTAGGCACATGAAGAAACAGACAACTGAATGAGAACCAGCAAGAATAGACAACAGAATTGGAACTCCATAGACTCCAGATATTAAAACGATTAGCCAGAGATTTAAAGCAACTATGCTTATGAATTATGACACACATAAAGATATCTGCAAAAGAAATGATAAAAACCAATGTAGCAGATTTGAAAAGGAACCAGAAAAAATTTTTAGAAATGAAAACCATAATAACTTGAATTGAATGAGCCTTCTGGTTCTGTCTGTGTTTAGTAGTTTGTACCAAATGAACCTTCCTACTGAACTGATTATAAAAATTGGGCCATATATAAAACAGCTATTGAAGGCCTTAGAGAGCAACCAGTGTAGGCCAGCGTGAGAAGCTATGATTCCTGAGAAAAGGGATGCTCATGAAGTGATCTCCATATTTTTTTTTGTCGTTTTCCTTGAGGGAATTTTCTAATTTTCAGTGCCAGATGGAGCTCAAGCAGAAAGAAGCAGTTTTACATGGCTAAGGAGTCCAGAGAGGCTGGGAACTAAGGCCAATTGTGGAGGGGAGAGAAGTACAGAGAATTGAATATTCTGCACATAGTATCTGCATATGAATTTTCCCTTAAGTATGGTAGTTAACAAATAACTGGCCCAGAGCAGGACTTCTGGAAACCCATCAGAAAACTGTGACCGTGAGGCTAAAAAGCTGAGCAGAAATTTCAGCAACCTGGGGGGTATACAGATTAAGAATTAAAATCCATCAAAAACTATTGAGTGGCACACTGAAGCCATTATCTAAAAAGTATACACCTCCAGGATGTATTTACCTGTATATAGTTACTTTCTTTTTAGAGCTAAAGATGAAAGAGAAATCTGTTTAAAGAGATACAATAATAGGCCAGGGACTATGATATTTTGTTTTATAAGTATATGGGACAGTTAGATTGTGTCCCAAATGCAAATATTGTTTGAGGTTTTAGAGATTAAACTATGAAAATACCATAGTCCCCCTTATCCATGGGGGATATGTTCTAAGACCCCCCAGTGGATGCTGAAACTACAGATAGTTCTACACTCTCTATACACTGTGTCAGTCAATCTGCTAACTGTGGGTAATGTTTTTGCTGGACAAAGGGATGATTAGCATCCTGGGTGGGATAATGTGAGATTTCATCATGCTATTCAGAATGGTGTGCAATTTAAGAGTTTTTAATTGTTTATTTCTAGAATTTTTTTATTTTTCATTGAACAAACTTCATTTTCAGACTGTTTGACCATGGATAATTGAAACTGCAGATAGCAAAACCTAAGATAAGGGGCGACTACTATAATACACTTTGACTCATCATTGTCCATTATCTGAATGAAGCAATGTGTAATTCTCACTAATTTTTCATTTGCTGGACCAGATTGCTACAGGAGGTACTTAGAGGTCAAAGATATCCTTGTGCTCTTTAAGTCATCTTTATTTTTCTAAAAGTTTCCAGTATTTCTTTGCTCTTATATACAACTGACTTTTAGATGCTTAGGGAAATAAGTACTAAAATGTCCTCAGGATTGACCAGTACAGTTTATGCATGACCAAATGCATTCAGCATCCACAGGAGCATATAGAACTCAGGAGCATGTGTTTTTTATTAACAGGTCAATGAATTTTCTACAGAGATATTGCTGAGAATTTTTTTTTTTTTAGACAAACTTTTTTTTTATTTTGGCATATTATGGGGGTACAGATTTTAAGGTTTCAATAAATGCCCTTCCCCCCTCCCCCCACAAGTCTGAGTCTCCAGCATGACCATCCCCTAGAAGCTGAGAATTATTTTTAAAGTACCTTCTCAAACATGCTTGTCTAAGTCCATAAATCCATTGCACTAGAAAGTTCCCAGGCAGTAAATAAAGCAAAACACTAAACAAATTGTTGTCTCAAGTGACATAATGTCTCAATTTTTCTTACTGTTCACAGTAGTTTTACTACAAAAGCACACAAGTCATTCCTATTCTTTAAGTGGAAATTATTAATTTGTGGTTTTTAATAAGATGGATTTTATTAAGTTCAAGATCTTGAATTTTCTTAGGTTTCTTTTTCTATACACACACACACACACAGACACACACACACACACACACACACACACACACACACATTTAATGGGGCCTTTAAAAAAGTGCCCTTTCAGCCGGGCATGGTGGCTCACGCCTGTAATCCTAGCATTCGGGGAGGCCGAGCCAGGCAGATCCCAAGGTCAGGAGTTCCAAACCAGTCTGAGCAAGAGTGAGACCCCGTCTCTACTAAAAATGGAAAGAAATTAATTGGCCAACTAAAAATATATAGAAAAAATTAGCCGGACATGGTGGCGCATACCTGTAGTCCCAGCTACTTGGTGGTGGTGGTGGGGGGTTAAGATAGAAGGATCGCTTGAGCCCAGGAGTTTGAGGTTGCTGTGAGCTAGGCTGATGCCACAGCACTCTAGCTAGCCCTGGCAACAGAGTGAGACTCTGTCTCAAACAAAAAGTGCCCTTTCCATCAGAATTTATTTGTCTTTACTTTTGCTGTGTTTAAAGCATCTTCTGTTGAACTCTTCAGTGTAATTCACAAAATGTACTATATAACCTTTCTTTTTGCTTATCTGTCTAGTTTCATATCTTCAACTTCAGCTATTTGTAGACTTTATAAACCCATATCAGCTCTAACCTCTGTACTTGGGCTCTTAACTTATATTTCTCATATTCATCATGTTCCAAACAATATATCATTGATCTTTTCAAATTATTCTTTTCCCTCATAACTTCCTTTTGTTAATTGTATATCTGTTTTGGGCCCAGTAAAGTCTAATATTCTCCAAAACTCTTTTTACAACTTTTGCAGTGTACGGTGATTTCTCCTTTCTTTACTCCTGTCACACTTTTCATATCTTCTGTAAGAGGTGGCTTTGGAATTCATGCCTTCAATACAACTCTTTCTTTCTATATTATTTCTACTTCTAATAAGGTTTCTGAAAGTAAAATGTATCTTTGGAATGCCTCTTTTTAAATTGCAGTAATATTCCATATTATTAAGTTGAAAATAGATGCCAGCAACCTTGCTTGTTGGTTGACTATAAACTATAATTTTTATGTTTCTGTGTTTTATAGTTAACGAGGTTTCCATATTATGTGGCAACCAACTCTTAACAAATCTTGACTCATTAAAAAACAAGAACTGAATGAAAACCCCAACAATAGAACAATTGTTATAAAGCAAATAATCAGTACACATTCCTTTTAGGTACACAAGAAGTGGAATTAACATTTACATTTGATGTTTATCAAATGTACAGGTAGTTATCTCTTAAGGCTGTATTAGCCTATACAAATACAAACTAATGAAATACTAACTTAAACAGAATTTTAGAATTTAGGAACATTAAAATCATAACCCCCTTATTTTATAATAATGTAAAACTGAGGCAACAATTAAATGCTTGTTTCAAGTATTTCTTGCCAAATAGTATGTAAAGCATGTCTCTCAGTTTTTGATTTTTAGTCTAAAGTCCAAAAACTTGAATATGAAAAATTTCTAAATTATGCTGACTTCCAATTTGGAATAAAAGGTTAGTACTTGAATTAAATGACATTTGACATCAGACTGCATGTGAATAGTTTTTAACACAAAAGACTTCATGTTCCAAAAAGTGATCCAAAGAGTAGAATGTACTTGACAGTTTGCTGTAATGGACTGGGGGGGGGACATCTAGAATTGTGCATTTAAAAGCTTGTAAAAGTTTGCCAAGTTTTACTCTATGCAATTTTTCTATTATTATTTTCTTTATAAGGCATGACAAACATTTTACCTTTTATAGCTTCTGTATGCTTCAGCTGTATAGCACAGTGGAGACACATGCAGTTTTGCATGTGTAGTACTTAGGAAAGTACTACCCCATTTGTAACAATTTTAATATTTTACCCTCAGTTTCTGTTAAAGAGTAGCCAGATATGCCTACTATTAAAATAGTACTGATAGCAGATACTGATAGCAGAATCAAAATTAATGTCTACAATATATTGGTTTCTAGGGTTTGTTTCCTTGTATTCAGCAGGTACCCAGAAGCTTTATCTCAAGTATAATGGGGGAAAGCTTTTGTGTTTATACAAACGGCCATAACCCTGATAATCTCAGTATATTACTTTGGGGAATAGGAAGAGTAGGTGAAAAGTTAGAGTGAAGATATTTTAAAAATTATATTTTCCTAAAATGCCAAAATATTTTCTGGGGACAGGAGAATAGAGGTGCTATATGTGCATGCCTTTGGATTTACTATACACAGACTACTCCTCATAATCCCATAATCCATTGTTTATCTTTCTGAATCAAGTTCCTGTCTCCAAAAACTGCCCATATAATGTCCGTGTTAAATTTTTTTTTTTTTTTTTTTTTTTTTGAGACAGAGTCTCGCTTTGTTGCCCAGGCTAGAGTGAGTGCCGTGGCGTCAGCCTAGCTCACAGCAACCTCAAACTCCTGGGCTTGAGTGATCCTTCTGCTTCAGCCTCCCGGGTAGCTGGGACTACAGGCATGCGCCACCATGCCCAGCTAATTTTTTATATATATATCAGTTGGCCAATTAATTTCTTTCTATTTATAGTAGAGACGGGGTCTCGCTCTTGCTCAGGCTGGTTTTGAACTCCTGACCTTGAGCAATCCGCCCTGTTAAATTTTATTAGAATCATGATATTCACATTTTTATTTCCTTTTGAAAAAAAGTCTTTTAATGATCGTTTTCCAAGTTTTCTTTGCCCTGCTGTTTTCTATAATAGGCTCTCTGTGAAGGAGAAAATTTGAAATCTAAATTTAATATAACTTCAAATGTTTACTTTTAAATAGTTTGGAAAATCTACAATAATTTTGCTCTGAAAATTAAAGAGCCTTTTAGAATTTCAGAACTCAGAATTTAAAAATTTAAAAATGAAGTATAACCAAGAAAAGACTATCCAAGAAAAGTTTTTATTGTGATATCAATTTCTATTTAGCATTTGCTTCTCAATCTTTTGGTGGGTGAGACAACTTCTGTACATAACTACTATTTGGATTCTTAATGTTAAATATGTGTATCTCACTTAATCTCCAAGTAGTGTTTTTTTAACATAAGATTCTTATTTTCCTTGCCCTTTTGGCAAAATAAATATCATGAAGAATTTCTTCTTTTTTTGCATCTGACCTTTCAGTGTAATATCAATTTCTTTTTCCACTGAATACCTCAGGTAGTCTATTTTTTGGTCACTGATAACTCTGAAGATCCTTGTTTGACTCCTGATTAGATCTTTTGGGTCATCTGAGGCCAATGCAATGGCTCTTCAACCTTTGTAACAGTGAACCTGTTTAATTAAAATCTTCCATAAAAAATTAGCATGTATAAATGCAAGTCACATAAATAAACTGTTCTTTTGAAGCAGTAGGTGCAGAGGTGGGGTTTGGGCCCTACCTTCCTGTGTGAGTAAGGGAGTGTAGGTGGCCCAAGCCCTGATGGCTCCACAGCTCTCAGTTCAGACTGGAAGAATGGGTCTTTAGTAAGTGATGGGTCAGATGTAGAAGATCTTTGAGAGGGGAAAGCCTACTACTGGGAATATGCAGATAAGAAAGAAAGAGAGAGAAGAGAGAGAGAAGAGGAGAGAGGGAGGGGGAGGGGACAAAATGTTGCTTCCTCATAAGTTTTAAAGACACCTTTGATTGGTTATGGTTGATTTCTTAGAAGTAGGGCATAGGATTAAATCAAATGCAATTTAAGATGCACTACATCATATGTTTTGTGTTAGATATGAAACTAGTTGAGGCCAAATTTCAGGAGAAAAAAGTAGAATAATGTTTGTATGGTCTTAAAGTTAGATAGAAGCTTAGTATTCATACTAGGTGGGATTTTATATGCAGTTAACCAAAGTTAAAAAATAATTTTTGAATGTATACAGTATTCACAAACTAAAGCCTTTGAGTATTTTTTTTTCTCTTTTCATGAAATAGCACTATAAAGTTTTAAGTGCTCACATTACCATTGACTCATTTAATCTAATCAAATGCACTTAGTGGTATGTGTTCTGGGTTTGTATTAGAATAAAAATAGTCAATTTTTGTAGTTTCTTTTATGTTTGCCTCTTGAATTTTGTTTGATGCTGTTACCTTTATAGACACAGTTAAATGCAGTTTACCCTCCAATATCTGGGTTCAACAGCAGCATGCTTCCACAGAAGCATCTGTGGAGTCAGCCAACCACAGTTAAAAATATTGGGAAAACCAGTGGATAGTTTCTTCTGTACTTAACATGTACAACAACTATTTACTTAGCATTTACTTTGTATTAGGTTTTACAAGCAATCTAGGGGTAATTTAAAGTATATAGGAGGATATGTGTAGTTATATGCAAATACTATATCATTTTATAAAAGAGACTTGAGTTTAATATTTGTAGGGGGGTCCTGGAACCACTCCCCCATGGATACCAAGTAACAGTTCTTTGTACTTGTTTTTTAGTTAGCAGCTAACCTTTTATGCTTTTTAACAATAGAATTCTCAGTATGTGGCTAAGAAAATTGTTTGCTTATGTGAACAAACAAAGTTCCTGAATCCTTTTTGTTGTTCATTTATTGATTCAAAAAATATTTATTGACTACCAGTCACATAACTCAATATTTAACTTTAGAATGTTAAATGTATATAATTATATGTCATTATTTATTAAGGAGATGTTTGTTGGTCAGAGGAATGCATCATACAGCAAATATTGTTTATAAGCTTTTATAAAAGAAATATTTACTCTAAATTAGTCACTGTCATCTGAAGAACGGCAAAATAAAATGTTATGTGCCTGTGTTCCCCGAATTCATTTAATACATAGTTTGATATGAAAATACAGAAGAAAAACTATCTAGGAATATCAGCAGTGGACTCATGGTGAAAGTAAAGGTGCTATGGAACTTCAAGTTTTTCACAGAATAAGTTACAATGAGACTTAGAAGCCACATAGTTCACCCTCTCAATCAATATGGAAATTCACACCATATCATTTTTGGTAGACCAGCATCAGTCTTCTACTTAAAATTTCTAGAAACAGTGACATTAGTAAAGGACAACCTATTTCATTTTAAAATAACTCTCATTTTTGGGAATAATTGTTTGAATAATTAGTTGAACTAAAGGTGCCTCTTATTTTCTATTCTGTGGTCTCAGTTTTTACCTCTGGAATTAAAAATTTAAGCCCTATCTAATCTGACTTTCCACAGGATGGCAGTTGACATGGTTAAAGAATAGTTATCATGTTCCTCTGGTAAGCATTTTTTCTTTGTACCAGTATGTTTTTAAGTTGATATGTTTTGTTATAACTCTCAGTTTGAGAGGGGTTGTTTATTTGGTATAAATTTCCTTTCCTTCACTTAGAAACAGAATCCTCTTCTATATATATTGGCTTTGGTTTTTTTGTTTGTTTGAGCTTTTAATGTTTTATGTCTTGTTAGTTTGAGAACTTTTTGGAGGTACCTGATCCTGTAATTTTCCTAAATGTTCAAATAAATCAATCCTGATACCTGTTTAAAAGCAAAGAAAATATTTTAATCTATTAAATAGTTTTGTGTATTTTTGAAAATTGACTCTTTAAAGCATTGTATTTAATGATAGTAAATATTCAGGTGGTGTAGCCATTTAAAAAATTAACTACAATAAAAGACAAAATTGTGTAATATTAGAAGTTGTATTTAAATAGATGTCACTGATTTTTACAGTTGGCAAAATAACACTGCAAACATGATCTCTTTGTAGCAATCATGGAAATTCAATCATTAAAAATTAAATGAATATTTTTGTTAGCTCCATTAATAATGGAAATAACTAGGGAGAAAAGGATTCTAGAAAGATGCAAAGTAGCTTTTAAGAAAATTAATAATTGGGCAGAAGCATTAATAGCAAAGTTCTATACATTTGCCTCTGATGTTTTTCCAGCCCACTCAGTCATAGATTGTATAACAGGAGAGATATAAATATTTTTAATGTTCTTCCATTATAAATCATTACTTGTTGAATATTTGCATATTCAGATGGTTTTTGTGGCATGTTTAACAGATTTTCTTTTACTAGGTGATCTGAGATATGCCTGAAATGTAATTAGACAGGGAAAGTCCTCACATGCCAATCCTTGTTCTCCTCTAATCATATTACCAAAATTTAGTGTATTGGAAGGATTCTCCTATGGTAAAATAACTTCTTAGGAGTTTTTAAGAATATGTATAATTGCAGAAAAGAACAGATATCTATCAGCAGTTTTATGGGAAATGGAAGATTACATTACCTTTGCGTCTACTTCCATGTAAATAAAATATCCTTATTATATTTTTAATTGAGTGAAGAGAAAGATGTATTTCTAGAGCTATATTATTTATGTATAAAATAGTGTTTTCATAATATTTTAAATATGAGGTAGAGCAGGAAAAACTCTTGACTAATCTGTTATTATGAAAACAATTTTAGATAAACATTCTTATGAAAACTCTTAAAGTATACTGGCAAGTTTTATACTAGACTATTTAGCATCCTAGTATAATTTGGAGAAATGCTTACTGTTTTTCTTGTTTTCCGTCACCTTAAAATGCACTACTAATGCCTAGGGATAGTAGGGAATTAATGAAAAATTTTAGCATTGATATGACCCACTCAACTTATTTTTTGCTGCTAAAATATTCGAGAGAAGACATTTAGTAATGCTGTGAACCATGGGAGTTCCTGAGCTAGTTCATTACTACAACACAACCCAAATATGCAGGGAATCTTTAAATAAAGGGCATCAAAGTAAATAATGCACATAGAGCACTTAGTAGTCAACAGGGCTTGATTTGCATATGTAGGCAATGCTTGCCTGCTGATTGATGAGACTTATTACCATGAGATTGTATTTATTGAAGGTAACACTTCAGTAATTCTAGGCACAAATGAATAATAGCCAAATGGTTATAGATTTTAGTTAATTGGAATGGTCAAGTTAAGATGAAAATTCTGAATGAAATAAATTGAATCATTCCTTTATATAGATTCATTCTACATGAATTCATTAAAGCTTAAGATTGCTGCATAAAGGTAAGTCATGCTATGAATATTCTATCTAAAGTTTGAATCATTTTAGTCAATTCTCATTAACATATGATTAATCTAAAAATGATCTTAAAATATTTGCTAACAAAAAATGGCTTAATCCCTTTATTAACAATAATTTTTGTTCATCAGCAGTTGCTGAGTAGAGAGTCATTAACATTCTGTTATATAGTTCTTCTAGTCTTTTTATTATATGGTTACTAGTACTTTTTTTTTTCTACAGTGTAGACTGAGTGAAATAGCAGTCTAATAAAACAGAAGCCATTTCAGATTGGTGCTTTTAAACTAAGTAGGTGATGCTGTCCATTGCATTAGGCAGGAGGGTCTTTTCTAGCAATAATGTAAGGGTTTGTTGGTTACCAAGTTCTGTATGGGTTATACCTAAATAACCTCTTACCCTTTTCTTCAGCCCCCCAGTCACACTGGAAGCCAGTGGAAGTCATTTAGAAAGTCAGATTCATCAGATTTTTATGAGACTATTTGATCTAGCTTTCAAAAGAAAAATCTATATCCTAGGATACACTTTCATACACATCTCCTCCCACATTCATATAAAATCCTAAGAGATACATATATACGTGTACGTGCTTTTTCTATCTACCTTTATATTTTGTGGTCCTTGGCCTTCTAACACATGAGTAAAAATATCTACCAAATGTTTAATGTATAGGTCCTGCCACCATTCCCACAATTATGGGAATACCTAGAGGCTTGGGCCCCTAGTCGTTAATAGAGAATGCACAAAGGACATAAACTCAAGCACTGTGAGAGTTACACTGATACTTACATACACACTGCTAACATAACAAGGCTGGTTCCAATGTGCTGGAAGAAACCACTTTATACCTATTATTTTCTGTTCAGTTTTTTTCACCTAAAAATACTTGGCACTACTCTGACATCTCTCTGATGACTCACAACTTTACAGTATTTTTTCCATTCTAAGCATAGTCCATGACACATAGTTTTACAGTATTTAAGCAGTATTTTACAGTGTGACGTAGTTTATCATTTATGCATAATGCTAATGCATAATACCATTACCTTCTCAGTTCCCATGTCCTTATCTTTCTATTATTTAAACATAATGGCATCAAATTCTCCTTGAAGTGCTGTATGTATAATTTTCTGTGTATTCCTGTGCATCCATTTTTAAAAATGTCAAAAATCTCAACTATGTTATCTTTATTTTCAGTCAAATAAAATAGTGAAAAAAATCTTATCTTTTAACCTTATTTCAGAATTAATTAAAAGTAAAAATTATATTTAAATTGTAGCATATAACTAAAAATACTCAGGTTTCTGATTTGTGGAGAAAAGAAAATAACGGTGTAACAGAAAATTACTTAAATCGGGGGTTGTTGGACACTGCATTAGATCTAGGCTTCCTGACCAGTGATTTATTAAATAGAATGTCTCCTATATTAAATCTCAGAGAAAGAAAGTCAACTTAGCTAAAATCTTCTCTCTATATAATAAACATGTGATAAAAAGACAAAAATAATAAGACAAGAATCAAGTCTTAATGGAAATCTCTCATTTTTCTTTTCACAATTCATGTTCTTAGGGCAGAATAATGTATAACATGTTGAAGGACACATACCATTAGTTAATGGCTCATATTTAAAATTTGATTGCTAAATTATATCTAGCACTTAAGCAGAAATGAAGAGTGATTGCTTGTGCCATGTTTTGACAAAATATACACTGTAATATTTTGAAATATAATTGCTGATCAAAAATGACATATGAATATTTTATTTAATTGCATTTGCTCTACTATCACTTATCCAAAAGCTTCAACACAGTTCTTCGTGAACTTTCTAAATTCAGCAGCAAGTAACCTTTTAGTCCAACTCATAAATTAATGCTTTGACAAGCTGTTTAAGATGGCACGTCAGTGAATTTATTAGGAAACAGTTCAGGATAAGATTAAAAAGATGTTGAGTAAGAATGACTTTATGTTTGACTGGCTATAGCTTAAGAAGATTTTGCAAGCCCCATTATAGTAAAAATCTTCATAGCTATTACTTTAAAATATTAAAATCTAGCTACTAATTCTATAGCTACCCAATTACAAAATTCAGGAGTTTGAGATTAGAAAATTACTATGTACAGTATTGCTAATGTCTAGCTGGCAGCTACTTCCTCTGTTGTATACAGTATGTATTATGTGTTTATCTTTCCACATCTCCTCCAACTGTGTATCAAACCACAGATGTGATTATTGACCTCCTGTAATCTTTGGAAAGTAGTAGAAAGAAAAGGTGAACAGGCTCAAATTAATGCAATCTTAGACCTCAAAGGGACATCCAAGAAGATAGGAGCCACTGGCCTTATGTAGTTTACTGACATACAAATAGGCCAGTATTTATGAACACAGAAGTGGACTTCATATTGAACAGTTGTCATGGGCTTATATACCATTTGACTATTTCTAATGTCTGTATTGTTTCTAATGTTGGACATCTCTGTCACTCTGCACAGATTATGTTGTATTTGGTGTATTAGTCTG
This sequence comes from Microcebus murinus, assembly GCF_040939455.1. NCBI lineage: Eukaryota > Metazoa > Chordata > Mammalia > Primates > Cheirogaleidae > Microcebus > Microcebus murinus. The sequence goes on from NC_134105.1 coordinate 69,574,502, forward strand.
CTTTTGCTAAATTGTGATAGCAGAGAACTCCAAAATTTCAGTGGCTTATTTGTTCTCATGTTATGTATACTTTGTGAATCTGCTGTGGCTCTGCAGTATGCCTTCTTTTTTTTTTTTTTTTTTTTTTTGCGACAGAGTCTCACTTTGTTGTCCAGGCTAGAGTGAGTGCCGTGGCGTCAGCCTAGCTCACAGCAACCTCAAACTCCTGGGCTTGAGTGATCCTTCTGCCTCAGCCTCCCGAGTAGCTGGGACTACAGGCATGCGCCACCATGCCCGGCTAATTTTTTATATATATATCAGTTGGCCAATTAATTTCTTTCTATTTATAGTAGAGACGGGGTCTCGCTCTTGCTCAGGCTGGTTTTGAACTCCTGACCTTGAGCAATCCGCCCGCCTCGGCCTCCCAAGAGCTAGGATTACAGGCGTGAGCCACAGCGCCCGGCCCAGTATGCCTTCTTGTTCTTAGACCTAGGCTGAAGGAGAGGGGAAAAGAGTGATGTCAAAATTTGTATGATGGTTCTTAAAGCTTTTGCTTAGAACTGGCATGTAGCACACTCACCTTGCATTGTTGAAAGGAGGTCAAATGGAAGCAAGAAATATATAACCTTTCTATGAGAATAGGCTCAATAAGAGAGGGGTAGCTAATGTTAATACTATAGGGATTAACATTTCTGTTCCCAGCCCCCACCAACCACTGCCCCTACCCTCACCCCTACTGTTTATGGTTGAGAAATACAGACATTTTTTTAGCTTTTGCAATTCTTGATTTTCTGCTTAATTACTATTTACGTATTATGGAACAGGAATTAGGAGCTAACAGTAAAGTCAGTGACACTGGTGAATGTAGAGAGATTAGTTTACAGAGCATATTATGTCATTCATATCCATACTGGTGACCTCTTCTAGTCACTACAAAAAAAAGTTGACAATGTAGGAAAAAAATGTATAATTTCCTCCTCTTTTTTTATATAGAGTCCCTTTCTGGTGATTAAAGAACCAATAGAGAAATTTAGAATAACAAATTATATATGTTTATATTTCATGTTAGATAGTTTCATAAGTAGACTAAAACTAGATATTCCGCATTTGTATTCATATGGCTATAAATATGAAATATTTTGAAGTACCAAAGCTTTTAAAGAATGATTTCTTATTTGTTTAAAATGCCATATAAGCACTTAAAAATCAAAATAGCCTTCCATGCTTTTACTTTTATAAAAGTAATACACATTGCTTATTTTTACTGTTAGATATTTGGTTTTTGTATTGCCCTCCATAAGCCAACCTGCATTCTGCATTTAATATTAATATTTAGTTATTCCTGTAGAAATGTTGTGGTAGTGTGATGGACTTTGATGTTTTGTATGCATATCCTAATGAAATTTTCTGCTTGGTCCTGATCAGAATGGGGGTATATTTACATAATGTTAATCAAACATTTGTTCTTAGCATTTAGAAACGGGCAGTACTTTAATTTTAGTGGGTACATGTATCAGTCACAAATTTAGCAATCAAGTGCTTAGAATATAAACATACTGTATGCTTGGAAATTGTCAAGGTTAATTGTAATTCCTTTTTTAAAAAGTATACCTTATGGTACATTTAAATATATTTAGGGGTCCTACTTCATTTGTTGATTGTGAGCTTTTATTTTTTACTACCAGAATAGTTCTCTGCATTCTTTGTTCAATTTTTCCTGTATCTAATTTGGATATCCTGAATTTATTTTTAATTTGAAAAATTATTTTTGAATTTTGCTTGGTCCCCCCCCCCCCTTTTGGGTTTAAAATCACCTAGTATGTTTTGAAAGGTAAAATCTTTCAAAAGTGCTTTAAAAAGCAAAACCATTCAGCAGACTCTTCAATGTTTTCAGTGTTTTAGGTCATGGGTTGTTGCTGCTTATAAAAAATTCAGTCTTCTGAGAAAGTCAGATAGTCAATATACAATATAACTGCTATAATAGAGGTTTGTACTAGTGATTTTATATATTATAAAGCTAGGTTTTATTTCAGTTATAAACTATTTTTGGAATTTAGTAACATAATGGCCTTAATACCTCTGCATGGGCTTCTTGAAACTATCTCATTAAGAACTTGCCAACACTAGGTCTTAGAGAGTATTCTCACATACAGGTTTTCAGTACATTTCTCTCCATACTGTAAATGTAAAAAGCACTTCTCTTATCGGTACAGATTAATGGGATTGTTGAGCTGAAGTTATCCCAACAAAGTCATTTCAACAAAACCTAAGGAGTACTCCCTGCATATAGTGACTGGGGACTTGATTTTGATGTGCTTCAGATTTTCTAGGCTCCTCGCCTGCCCATCTTTCAATGAAGCAGATAGAAAAATGGTGATTTGCTTCTTGAATCTCAGAGAAAAAGTTGGTCTTAAGATATGAGGAATAAATAGAAAACAGAGTCAAGGTAGTCAGAATTAAGCCACGTTTTAATAGATAACTTTTTTACTTGGTATTGGTTTTTTTTTTTTTTTTTGCAAATTCTTGATGATTTTACTTAGAAGTTGTCAACACATTTCAAATGTTATGATTGTAATAATATTATGTTTAGTTCTAGAATAATTGAAACAGAATTGTTGGTTTACTTGATGCAGTCTTCTAAGTCACTGAATTCCAACTCTCATTTTACATCACTGCAGAATATCTTCCAGTTATTCCAAAATATGTGTACAAATTAAAATTTTCAAGTAACTGTATCTTAATTCATTTTACTCTGTAAATGGTATTTTTAAACTTACTTATAACTTCTCTTAATATGCAAAGAATTTGAGGCAACTTATGGGGGAATTCTAGACTATAAAAATTATTAATTAGAGTAAGATAAACATGAAGGAAAAAAAGCCTAAATGTGTATGTAAACTGAAGTCCACATTATTTATTATAAATAGATTTTAAGAAAACCAAAAACGTGTCTAGATTTTTTTTTTTTTTTTTTTTGCGACAGTGTCTCTCTCTGTTGACTGGGCTGGAGTGCAGTGTTGTCATTATAGTTCACTGCAACCTCAAACTTCTGGGCTCAAGTGATTCTCCTGCCTCAGCCTCTTAAGTAGCTGGGACTACAAGTGCATGCCACCATGCCCAGCTAATTTTTCTATTTTTTGTAGAGACAGTGTCTTGCTATGTTGCCCAGGTTGGTCTCGAACTCCTGGCCTCAAGTGATCCTCCCACATCAGCCTCTCAAAGTGCTAGAATTACAGGCATGAGCCACTGTGCCCAACCTAGAAATTGTTTTTTTAAATGGCTTTTGCATTATTTTTGCCAGGCTCTGGATTAGAAGGTTGGGTTATAAAGATAACTAGGGGTGCTTATTGTCCGAAGGACCTCTTTGGGTTTGAAAGATAGACATATAAATAGTAAATAAATGTAAAATATGTTCTTTTATCATCCATATAGAAACAAATTATTGTAACTTGATGTCTAGAGGAAGGATGTATTCAAGAAATTGGAACTTAAGCTCCACCTTGAAGATGGAGTAGGGCATTAAGAACAGTGTCCCAGGAAGAGGGAAGAAGGAACAATATTTAGAGTAAAGGGAACCACTTAAGTCTGTGTTCACCATGGTATAGGGAGAAATCCACAGAGAAGGAAACTGGGAAAGGTAGTTTGGGGTGAGATTACTAAAGGCTTACTTGACAAGCTATGAAATTTGGGTTTTTATCTTATGGCATCAAAAAGATTTTTCCTTTTTTTAATAGGATAAAAAATAAGCTTTTTAAAAAGAATCATTCTGTCTCCCTTGTGGATTATAATAAAAATAATAAAGAGTTACTGCTTTTAGGAGAACCAGTTACAAAATTCAAGTCAGTCATAAAAAATGTGAAACTATGACAATGGCCTTGGCCTTGTAGGTGGAAAGATAGGATTTAACAAAGGTTTCTGGGATGAAGCCAAGAATTGCTAACCAAATGAAAATAGGAAGTAACAGAGATTAAAAAGATACCCCATAGGGCCATAGGAAGATTAATGGAGCCAGGAAAATGGTGGATAAGAAAGCAACAAAGTAACAGGCAGAGATTTTAAGATATCAGAGATAGAAACATTAGGAAAAAACCTCAAATTTATGTTACCTGTGTTAATTTTCAAGTTTTAGAGAGCCTTCAAAATGAAACAACGATTAGTATTTGAACCAAACTGAACCGAATTATGTGCCAGTTAAATTTAAAAGCATTTATTTTACTATAATGCTACCCTACCTGGTTCTGCTCTTTAAGTATATATAGATAAGATGTATTCATGCTACCCACAATATTATTGCATCCAAGACAATTGATATGCCCAAATAAAAAAGAGATCCCAAATTACAGAAAGGTTTTGTTTTGAAAAAAATGTTACTTGTAATTCAGAGTCTTTTTTGTGTGTGGAAATTGCATTTAACTAACAATATCAACTTACCTAGAAAACTTAACTGCTGTTGATATCAATTACACAGGAAAATTGGGTGGATAGAAACCAGAAACTTTTCATCTCTCTGTAGCCTAGATTCATGTATCTGCTCTGTCCCTTACCAGCTGTGTCATCTTGAACAAATTCCTTAACCTCTCCATGGTATAATTCCTCATCTCTAGGAATAAAAATAGTACCTACCTTGTAAGGTTATTAAGATTTTTGAGGAAATTTTTAGGCAGTGGAGTTTCCTAGTGACAACCAAGTGCAGTGGAGTGTCCTAGTGACAACCAAGTGAGAATTAAAAAATTACCCTGCACAAGAAAATTTTAGGATATATGAGGATAGTGAGAGTCCTATAAGAATTTTTCAGGCTTCTTCAAATTTGTTATAGAAAAATATTCCTATTAATGAACAGCAAATCATTCTGAATATAAAATAGAGATTCTGAATTTCCTTCCTGTCACATCAACAAGCCATCAGTTCTGTTATATTTTTGTTGAGTTATTTTTATCAAAATTTTGTTCCCAGTATTCTTAATGCGATTTGAAAGATTTGATTCTATAAATGTGTTCTCTTTTCATTACTCAGTTAATTCATCAGTAATATAATTAGGGCATTGTATATTGTTATTTTATAGGACAGCCATTTGTCTTATCTAACAAATCAGCATAATGTAGTTCATAATATCATATTGAGCACCTCTATCAGGGTAGACAAGAATTTTTCTTATTTGGTAGCACTACAATCCAAAGCCAAAAGTAGTTTATCAGAGTGACAGATTTAGGTCTAAGATATGTACCTTGAGGAATTGAAGCTGTGCATCAACTTTCTTCTTTATGCATAGTTTTAGAGATAGAAGTAGCATACCTAGGACATATGAATTTATTTATATTTTTTAGTGGCTGAAGAAGGTTAATTTGAAATCTTGCTCAGTTCATTTTTTGTATCTGCATTGTAACATATAATTATCAAAGTATTCCTTTAGTGTGTGTGCAATACACTGATTCGTAATTAATCAATTCCCCTTTTCACAATAGTGTCTTGCAGTGCTTTCAAAGGATAGAAATGCTTAGAAGTTTTCCACATTTTCTCCTTCATTTGAAGGTTACTTCCCCATCAGCATTTCACCTTTTTACTAGCATTTGTATCCAAACCATAGATTTTTCCATCACTATCAACATTCATTATGCAAAATGAGGGAACAACTGTATAATGTAAAAATTGTCAAAATAGAAATGGAGTCACTAATTTTTTTTTTTTTTTTTTGAGACAGAGTCTCACTCTGTTGCCCGGGGTAGAGTGCCATGGTGCCAGCCTAGCTCACAGCAACCTCAAATTTCTGGGCTCAAGCAATCCTGCTGCCACAGCCTCCTGAGTAACTGGGACTACAGGCATGCGCCACCATGCCCGGCTAATTTTTTCTATATATATTAGTTGGCCAATTAATTTCTTTCTATTTATAGTAGAGACAGGGTCTCGCTCTTGCTCGGGCTGGTTTTGAACTCCTGACCTCGAGCAATCCTCCCGCCTCAGCCTCCGAGAGTGCTAAGATTACAGGCATGAGCCACAGCGCCCGGCGCACTAAATGTTATTTTTTAAAAAAAACAAAAACTGACAAATAGATCTGGGGAAGGCCATGAAGCAAGAGTTCTTGTGCATGTATGCCTTTTGTTTAGGCACGTATGCCTAAACAAAAACTTTCGCTAAAGACTCCACAAAACAACAATCTTGCACAAAGGCCACTACATCGTTGCACAAAAAATACTTCTATAAGAATATCTGCCCAGCAACAACCTGTCCAACCTTGGACTGGCATCACCCTTATTACTCATCTTTGTAGCCAACGATAGTCATTTTAAAACAATTATCTGATCCTCATTTTTCCTTTAAGAACCTTTGTCTTCCTTTTATTTCCCTAAATACACACATAGCTTACTAGATGTGAGTATTCCTCTTACAATGCTTTATTACTAAATATATATATTTTTCTTTTAGAGAACCTCTCTGTTTTATTATTTAGGATAATATGCCTTTACTCAGCAGTATCTTCTTTTGGAGTCAATTTTTATGTTAGGTGTTTCCTAGAAGGGCATTTGGAAGGAAATGCCTAAAGGTGGCCCGTCTTGCTCTAAGTTAAAATTTCTGATTTGCAGTGATACAATTTTGAATTTCTCCCATAGAGTTGAAAATTAAAGCCAATAAAAAGTAATTTGGCTCTTTTTCTGAATGAAAATGAAGGATTTTTCTAGTGATTATATCTTCATTTAACTCAGAGTTTAAAGTCAAATGTGCCATCCCACTCTAGAGACCAGTTAAAAACAGAATGACATAGCTTCTGGAAATCTTAGCTTATCTTCAGTGATATTTAGTCTTGAGATTACTACCTTTTCACTTTCCATTCATTAGAAAGTTGGATAGGAGACCTTGCTTTTAGGGAAGACAGTTTCAGGCAATTGTTTTCCAAATTAATTATTCACCCTTTCTTATTCTTTCTTTCCTCTCTCCTTTTCTCTCATCTCTTCCTTCCCTTCTTTTCTTTTTTAAGAATTCTTTTTCAAATAAAATTATACAGAAACACAGCATATCTATTCTGTTAATATATTGTTCATTTCAGAAAATAACTTGGCTTATGCATGATTGGTAAATAGAGGAATAATGTCAGTATCATAGGGAAATAAAGTTGGTTTATAATGATATTTCTCAGTACATCCAAGTTGCAGCAGCTATATGCAAAACACTAAACTGAATGCTGCAACTGAATGCCTGCAGCCTACTCCTCCCTCCTCCAGTTCTACCTTTTGGCTGTTTGGCCACATGCTGTTTTAGAAGTATTTATTCTCAGTGTTCCACAGATTTTGTTCACTTTGCCCTTTTTTCCATAACTCAACTGTTCCTTATATCTCTTCTGTCAAGCTCTCTTTTTATTTAAAAAGTATTACCCTATATTTATTGTTGTAATTATTTATTAGGAACTTAACATGTCTTTTTATTAGAGTGGTTATTATATCTGTTCATTCTCTGGTACAAACTGCATAGGGTTTGAATGGTCTGTCCTAATGCTGTTTTCCTCCCAAGACCAATTATTTATAGTTTGTAGCTTTGCAGAACACAAGATTTTTTTTTCAAGGAATTCATGTTTCACCTTCTATCATAGATTCATGTATATAAGCGTAAAGGTAAAGTGGCTCTGATTTATGAATCCTACTTTGCCCTTTCTCATTTATGGCCCTGTACCTTCCTCCAAAGTAGCTAGTACTACAGGCATGTGCCACCATGCCCAGCTAATTTTTTATTTTAAACTTTCTCTGTTCAGATTGCTGTGTGATTTCTAATTCCTGATTGGACCTTGACTGTGTGTTTGTAAAATGCATGGAGTTTTATTCATATACATTACTAATTAAGATGTTTCTTTGGTTCGGCAATCTTGAGCACATGAGTCTGATATATATTTCACTATAATTTTAGTTTTGATTTTCAAAACTGTAAGTTCAGAACCTAGAATTTTAGATGTATGAATCAATAGTGTGGTCATGGGTTAATGAGTTAAAAGTCCCTTCATGGAATTAAAGTCACTTTTCACTATGTAGTACTTTATATACATTTATTCATTTCCTTAGTATTTTTATGAAGCAGGTTGCAGATATTACTGCCCTATTTCTGTAAGAAAAAATTAAGACTCTAAAGTTCAAACAGTATTCCTTAATATGCTTGGCTATTTCTTAACTATTAAATATTAGGTTCACTAGGATGTAGCACTTGATCAGTTAAAACTACTACATGCAGTGCCAGACTGTGTTTATTGTAGATGTCTTACATATCACGCCTTCTCCCAGCCCTGCCCCCATCACAATCTTGACTAAGTTTGTGAAGTATTATTTTAATATTTTCTTTTTTCCCTGAAAAACACAATACATTAAATTGAAAGCATTTATATTCCTATGTCACATTACCATCCCTTTAGCTTACTAGATAGTATTTTGTTTTTAGTTGGTTGCAAATGTTGATTTTTCCCTTTTCAGTTTGCAAAACTATATGACAGGAAATCTGTAGCTAAATATCACTTTATGATTTCCATCTGTTCAAGTACAATAGTGTTTATGGCATAGTCCAGATTGCAATGTGATAGAAATATCCTATTATAGTAGATAGAATTTAAAATGATCATTGTACATTCTAATGAGAAAACATTTTTAAACAAGTACTTCACTTAATTTCAAAGCAGAGTAACTGAATAATACTATAATTTGATGACAGCATCTGCTCTACAGAGTGTGTTTGTGCTGTCAACAATAAAAACTTTTTCTGACTCCGTAGAAATCTATCAGTTTGCTCATATGTGTACCAATAATGGGAGCTGAGCAGACAGGGAGATTATCGTGTAAGTCAATTTGAATAAACTTAAATTTTTTTTTTTCTGTTAGCATAGAGATAATCTCCCATTATTTTGTGTGGTATGACTTTGGGAATAGGGTTGGAGATATTATTTTGGCCTTTTTATTATGCGACAGTAACATTTTTGCTAAATTTCATTCTGAGATCATTCACATTTACTGAATAAAAACAAACAATTCCCTTTATCACGAGGAACTCTGGCTATTTCAAATCTTGTTGGCCCTGAAGTTGAGGGATAGAAAAAGGAGATAAAAATGTTGATCCCTGGAGTGTCATAAAGAGTTGAGTAATTCCATGGTTTTTATTCCTACAGTGTGTATTTGCCTCTATTAATTGATACAAATGTATCTCTCATTCTCATGTCTGATCAGCTGCTATCTGGTCATTTCACTTTTAATTGTTTCCTACTCTAGTAGATGCAATGCTGAAGTGAATGGCGGAAACCACACTTGTCCCCGTCAGTGCTCTATTGGACTTTTAACTCACAAAGTAGTATTGTGTTTCCTGAGTTTCAAACAGATTGTAGATACAATTCTTAATTTGATAATTGTTTTTGTAGCTCCTTCTCTTTAGGTCTGTATTAGTTTGCTAGAACTGCCATAACAAAATACCACAGGTGGCTTAAACCACTGGATGGCTTAAACAACAGAAATTTATATTCTCATTGTTATGGAGGCTAGAAGTCTGAGATCAGGGTTAATTTCTTTCGAGGTCCTTTTCCTTGGCTTGTAGATGATTGTCAGTCTTCACCTGGTCTCTGTGCATGTCTGTGTCCTAATCTCCTCTTGTTATAAGGGCACCAGTTGGACTGGATTAGAGCCCATCCATATAACCTCATATTACCTCAGTTTCGTCTTTATAGACCCTATCTCCAAATACAGTCACATTCTGATGTACTGGGGATTAAGACTTCAACTTATGAATTGGGGATGGAGACACAACTCAGGCTATAACAAACACAGTTTTTAGCCATCATCTAAATGAAGTATGGCCATAAACATTTCTGAGCATCATTCTATGAAGATACACCAAAGAGTCCTCTCCCCTGCCTTAGAATCAAATTCCTTTGTACTCCAGCTGTGTCTCTTTTCCCATTTAGGATGATCATTTATTTATTTATTTATTTTCTGAGACAGACTAACTCTGTTGCCTGGGCTAGAGTGCCATAGCATCAGCCTAGCTCACAGCAACCTCAAACTCCTGGGCTCAAGCAGTCCTGCCTGAGCCTCCCAAGTAGCTGAGACTACAGGCATGTGCTATCATGCCCAGCTAATTTTTTCTATATATTATTAGTTTGCCAGTTAATTTCTTTTTATTTTTAGTGGAGACAGGGTCTCACTCTTGTTCAGGTTGGTTTCCAACTTCTGACCTTGAGCGATCCACCTGCCTTGGCCTCCCAGTGTGCTAGGATTACAGGTGTGAGCCACCATGCCCGGCCTACCTGTTTAGGATGATCTTTGTCCCTAGCCCAGACCTTGGCTGGAAAGTTAGTTAAGAGGTAACTTAAGAAATTTAGTTCAGCATGTCTACTTTAAGGTTGCCACTGATTTGTCTTTCTCATATTCTTCCATTACATACAAATAGATCCTCAGCAGGCCCACTCTACCTGCCCTCCAGATATATCTCCCACTCCCACCTTACATGTTTTGGGTTTGCAAGAAGTACACAGTTTAGACCTTTTTTCAGAGACCACGTAATATTGATTAATTCCTCCCACTAGTCAATATTAACATGCCTTACAAACTTTTGGTCTTCTTCCATGAATCCTTTCTCAAAGTAACTTTTAAGCCAGGCATTCAGCTTGCTTGTCAAATTCAATTTTTCAAACAAAAATTAAATAAGGCTCATATGATAGTCAATAGTTTACAATATTATTTTCATATAAATGGTAATTCCACGGATCCATCAGCTCTGACTATATATTTCAGCCAGAAGTTTTGTTCTTATTTTATACTAAATTAGAAAATGATGCATCTTCCTTATAATATGTGGTGTGCCAGATCACAGAAGACTCTGAAAGTAACACAGTTTTGTAATTTGAGGTGACTTATATGTATGGAGGGAACAGGTATACTGTTTTGGCACAGGGTTTCCAAAATTCTTCTGAGTGATTAGAAAGGGAAATTAATAGAATGGTTGAAGTCAATAGGTCTTTGTTACCAGAGATTATTTTCATTTGAAAAAACGATTGACTACTTTTAATTAAGTGGAAAAAAAAGATACTTGAAAAGATAATTTTCAAATTTTTTAAAGGTAATTTTTCTTCACATTAAAAAATACAATTAAAATGTAAGTTGACTCTTAATAAGGTACTTTGCTTATCTATCTTAATCATAAGATTTAAAAAGCTGCCAACAACCCTATTTTCATGATTATGGGGAAACAGACATTTTCATACATTGTTGTGAGGGAGTACAGTCAGTTCTGCTATAATTCAGCATATCTGTTCCTAAAAATCACTGTACTAGACAAAATTGGGTAATAAAAAACACAGAGCTTTTGATAAAAATGAGGTTAGGAATACAACACTCAAAAACTTCATCAATCACACACACAAAATATAAGAACCTAATAAAACTTGTAACAATTTTATACATGTTAAATGGCTAAGTACAGGAATACTACAATAAATACAGTACTTTTCCTTGAAAAAGACTCGAAGTTTGCTTACAGAAGTGGGCCTTGGAAGGATTGTACCATCTAAGTTATTGTAAAGTGGTGGAAGGAAAGTTATCTGAAATGGGATGGAAGCTTACAACATCAGATGTTGTGAATGGGTGTGGCTCATGACAGGCAGTTAACTCAGTTAAGTAGATATTGGAGGTATGTGTGATTAGTATTTTCCTATCCTGCTCTGTGTAGCTGGGTGCAGTTTTCTGCATTTATCTAGTTTCTTGGGAATGGAATTAAGCACAAAATTTGTGTTATGCTCAAATTGTTCACAATATGTCAATTGTGTTGTAACAAATTCAAATTTCAAAGTCTAGTGTATGGCAGAACTGATTAAATTGGAATAACTTTCAGACCTCTACAGGAAGAACTATGAAACACACTGAGGAAGGAAATAGCGGAGGATGTAAACAGATGGAAATCCATACCATGCTCATAGGTCGGCAGACTCAGCATCATTAAAATGTCTATACTATCCAAACTGATCTACAGATTCAATGTAATACCTATTAAAATCTCATCATCATTCTTCACAGATATAGAAAAAATAATTTTATGCTTCGTATGGAACCAAAGAAGACCCCGAATATCAAAAGCAATTCTAGGCAACAAAATCAAAATGGGAGGTATTAATATGCCAGATATCAAACTATACTACAAAGCTGTAGTAATTAAATCAATCTGGTATTGGCACAAAAATAGGAATATTGACCAGTGGAACAGATCTGAGAATCCTGATATAAAACCATCCTCATATAGCCATGTAATCTTTGACAAAGCAGACAAAAACATACACTGGGGAAAAGAATTCCTTTTCAATAAATGGTGCTGGGAAAACTGGATAGCCTCTTGTAGAAGGCTGAAGCAGGATCCACACCTTTCATCTCTCACAAAAATCAACTCAACACTGGATAACACACTTAAACCTAAGGTATGAAACTTAGAATTCTAGAGGAACATGTTGGAAACACTCTCCTAGACATCGGCCTAGGCAAAGAATTTATGAAGAAGACCCCAAAGGTAATCACAGCAGCAACAAAAATAAATAAATAGGACATGATCAAATTAAAAAGCTTCTGTATAGGCAAAGAAACAGTCATGAAAGTAAATTGACAACCTACAGAATGGGAGAAAAATTTTGCATACTACGCATCTGATATGGGGCTGACAACTAGAATATACTTAGAACTCACGAAAATCAGCAAGAAAAAAATCAAATAACCCTATCAAAAAGTGGGCAAAGGACTTGAACAGAAACTTTTCTAAAGAAGACAGAAGAATGGCCAACAAACATATAAAAAATGCTCAACATCTCTAATCATCAGGGAAATGCAAATCAAAACCACAATGAGATATCACTTAACTCCAGTGAGAATGGCCTTTATCAAAAAGTCTCCAAACAATAAATGCTGGTGTGGATGCAGAGAGAGAGGAACACTCCTACACTGCTGGTGGGACTGCAAACTAGTTCAACCTCTGTGGAAAGCAATATGGAGATACTTTAAAGTGATACAAACCATTTGATCCAGCAATCCCATTACTGGGCATCTAACCAAAAGATTCAATAACACTCTACAAAAAAGATACCTGCACTCGAATGTTTATAACAGCACAATTCATAATTGCAAGGCTGTGGAAACAGCCCAAGTGCCCATCAATCCAAGAATGGATTAATAAAATGTGGTATATGTATGCCATGGAGTACTATTCAGCTCTAAGAAACAATGGTGATATAGCACATCTTATATTTTCCTGGTTAGAGCTGGAACCCATACTACTTAGTGAAGTATCGCAAGAATGGAAAAACAAACACCACATATACTCACCAGCAAACTGGTATTAACTGAGTAGCACCTAAGTGGACACATAGGAACTACAGTAATAGGGTATTGGGCAGGTGGGAGGGGGAGGGGGGCGAGTGTATACATACATAATGAGTGAGATTGCACCATCTGGGGGGTGGTCATGCTGGAAACTCAGACTTGTGGGGGAAAGGGCATTTTTTGAAACCTTAAAATTTGTGCCCCCATAATATGCCGAAATAAAAAATAAGTAAATAAATTGGAATAACTTTTATGGATAATAATTTGGAAATATATATAAAATTTTAAATGTGCATGCCCTTTAACTACAAATTCTGGCTATCCTAAAGACAAATAACTACCTATGCAAAATGATGTATTTACAAGGATATTTATTGAAGCGTTTGTTTGTTTGTTTATTTGTTTGTTTGTTTTGAGACAGAGTCTCACTCTGTTGCTCGGGCTAGAGTACCATGGCGTCAGCCTAGCTCAGCAACCTCAAACTCCTAGACTCAAAGTCATCCTCCTGCCTCGGCTTCCCAAGTAGTTGGGACTACAGGCATATGCCACCATGCCTGGCTAATTTTTTCTATATATTTTTAGTTGTCCTGCTAATTTCTTTCTCTTTTTAGTAGAAATGGGGTCTCACTCTTGCTCAGGCTGTTCTTGAACTCCTGACCTCGAGCGATCCTCCTGCCTTGGACTCCCAGAGTACTAGGATTAGAGGCGTGAGCCACCTCACCTGGCCAACTGTAATAATAAAAATTATAAGCATCCTAAATGTTCATCAATAGATAAGTGGTAAAATAAGTTATGGTTCATGCATTCTTAGGAATACTGTGTTGTCATTAAGGGCAACCACTTATATAAATTAATGTGTAATGTTCTTCCATATATATTTAAAAATTACATATGTGTAACATGCTATCATTGGCAAAAAAGAAGAGTAATATATACTTGTGTGCCTCTATGAACAGATTAAAATTGAGGCACATGCTAGTATCTTGATAAAGCCAGACTTCAAGTCCTTGGAGAAAAAGAACTATGTTTTGTTTATCTCTCTCTCTCATCTCAAGAGGTAGCATAGTGCCTAGCTTATATTAGGTGCATAGTAAGCATATACTGAATGAGATAAATGAATGTGTCTTGACATTCAGGTCTCTGAAAATTTTATGTATGGAATTCTAAATGTAAAACTGAAGATTATTGAGTCCCTAATGTATTCATTTGTGTTACTGATTTTTACAATGAGTTTTTTTTCCCTATTCTTAGAACCTTATTCTGTTTTCAGATTTTGATTTAAATGTACCTTTTGAGGTCAAGCCACTGGAACATATTCCATAGTAGAGAACTTAACTGATGAAGAGCCATTGAAGAAATTGGAGAAAGGAGTAATAGGACAAAGAGCAGACATGTTAAGTTCCTTAATAATTAAAATGTTGTCATTAGGAGGTGTTAAGTTCTGTGTTTCTCTAAAGGAGGAAAATAGGACTAAGGATATAGAAGATACAGGGAGACAGATTTCAGATTAATATAAGCTATTAACAGTTGAAAGAGCAGTGTCATAAAGGCTTTTGGTAGGAGTTGTGCAGACTCCTATCAGGATTATTGAAAAGAGGAAGCTTCATGAAATCAAGAGATCAGTAGTCCTTTTTTTTTTTTTTTTTTTTTTTTTTTTTTTTTCTTGTCCGGTGTGGATTTGAAGTAGTCCTTTTTTAGAAACAAGCAGATCTAGGTTTGAAGTTCTGTGCCACTTAGGAACTATTGTGACCTTGAGCAAGAAACATAACCTTTTTTTTTTATTTTTATTTTATTTTATTTTTTTTTATTTTTTGAGACAGAGTCTCACTTTATTGCCCAGGCTAGAGTGAGTGCCGTAGCGTCAGTCTAGCTCACAGCAACCTCAAACTCTTGGGCTCAAGCAATCCTCCTGCCTCAGCCTCCCAAGTAGCTGGGACTACAGGCATGCGCCACCATGCCCGGCTAATTTTTTTTGTATATATATATATATATTAGTTGGCCAATTAATTTCTTTCTATTTATAGTAGAGACGGGGTCTCACTCTTGCTCAGGCTGGTTTCGAACTCCTGACCTCTAGCAATCCGCCCGCCTCGGCCTCCCAGAGAGCTAGGATTACAGGCGTGAGCCACCGTGCCCGGCCAAGAAACATAACCTTTTTAATTTCCTAAACTGTGGAATGAGAATAATTAAATGTATCTTACAGGAGTGCTGTGGAGATAGAGAAAAGATGAATTACCCCAACACATGTTGTAGTAGGTCCTCAATAAATGATGGCTTTTGCCATTGAAATAGGAGTACTTTTTTGGATAGAAGTTTATACTCTTGGTTTCTAAGGTCCATTCTAAAGCTGATATTTTGTAAATGTTATTTTACTTGTTTTAAGATACATTTATGTATCTGTGTTTGAATTATATCATAGCAAAAATTTAATTTTGAATTGTGAGAAATTATATAATAAATGCCTCTACAGTTTACTCATTATGCTTAATGCATATTTCAATAATTAAACGATGTGTTTTGCAGTTAATTATCTAGGGTCAGATAGCTATGAATATCACAGTATAGACTGTAACAGCCAGAGTTCAGTCAGTAAAACAAAAATTCACTATGCATTTCAGTGAGGGAATATAATATAGAGAATTGATTACATAGGTGTTCGAGGATTGATTGAGCAAAATGGGAGTACTGAGGTAACTGAATAATAACTGCTAAAAGCAGCTACCACTTCTTGAAATGGAGAAAGAAGGAGGAGCAAGGGACCTGCGGAACTAAGGCTGAAAGACCTGAGGAGATGCTGCTGCCTGGCAGCTGTTACTACCTCTAGAGAATTATGATGAGGTTTGAGCCTGGAACCAACAGTTGCTGACAAGGGCAAAGCATTGTTGCTAGTATAACACTGACAGGAATATCAAGCAAACAGGGAGTGTTTGTCCTGCTTTCTAGTCTCCCTCTAGTGTCCCTTGTTGGCAGAACCTAGCAGGAAGCCAGTTGCCAAATGAGAAATGTATTTGTTTGCAGATCCTCAGCCCCAGGATCACAAAGCAGAGCATAGAAGGGTGAATTTGGAATTGAGACAATAGATTGAGAAATGGCACAAAGACTTCTGTGTAGAATATCTCTATTACCATGTTTTAATATCAAATTTATCTATTTTTACATGTAGAAAATTTGCATTTAAAAATGTTTTTCTCTCTAGAAGGAACTTACCTGTACATATACTTTACAACAATGATTTCAGCTGTGTTTATTTTCAGAAAGGATGACTGAATCACTAAGAATTCCTCATAATTTACTTTCCTCCTAACCCCCAACTTTTTGTTAAAAATTTGTGGTAAAATTTCATAAGTCTCTGGAAAACCTTTTCCTTCTTTAGTGTATGTGATTTTTCTAGGAATTAAGATTTCCAGAATGTAACATGAATTAAAAATTAAACCTGAACTATTACTTCATTTTTGCAATCATAAGTTTATCATTTGTGTAAAATTATATGTTGTTTTTAGTTTCTTGCAGTTAAAGCAGGATGGACTTGTAGAGATAAGGCTATTTCTATGATTTAAAAGATAAATTGTATTTAAAAAAACAATTATGTCTTATCCTCCTTTATAAAAGTAAGCCAGTAGATTGCAGTTGCATTTTTGATTAAAAATACTTTGGTATTTTTGAAGACAGTAATTATTTTTTCAAATATGGATATCTACAGCAAATGTGCAGAAATAACTAAGGCAGACGCACAGCTCTGTTATGACTAGATATGCCCATTAAATTTGGGGCAGTTATACAGTACCCATTGAGGCCACCATTGTTTATTGGCCCCTGCTTCCACTGAGATATGTTCATGAGTTCTAATGAGGAATACTTGTAATTGTTCAAAAAGCATGCTTTAGCATACAACTTTTGTAAAAATAGTAGTATCATACTTTAAAACAATTTTTCTTTGCCTGACTGAAGGCATTAGGTGAATTATGTCACACAACACTATAGTGATTTAAAGAAGTTAAGTAAATGTAGTAAGTAGTCTTAATACCTTTAAAATATTTGGGGAGGTGAGGTTTTACATTATTAAATATTCAAAACATTTTATAAAATTATTCAAAATTTATATTATAATTTGGCTGTGGTTTTTGTTAAATAATGAATATCTGCTTAAATAAAAAACAAAATATTTTGGCAAAGATTTATAGTAGAACTTCTTTTTGATATATTCTTTTTTTTTGAGACAGGGTCTCACTGTGTTGCCCAGGCTAGTGTAGTGGCGTGATCAGAGCTCACTGCAACCTCAAACTCCTGGGCTCAAGCAATCCTCCTGCCTCAGCCTCCCAAGTAGCTGGGACTATAGGCATCACCAGGTCCTGCTCATTTTTCTATTTTTTTTATAGAAATGGAGTCTTGCTCTTGCTCAGGCTTTTTTGATGTGTTCTTTCATGTCATCAATGACAAGTTTAAATTGTGTGCCCTAGCTTCAGTAGAATTTCAGCAGTGGAGTTTGGGGGTTATTTTTGCAACTTTAAATGTCTGAAGGCTATACTACAGCCTCTGGATGAATGGCAGCACAAAACTAGGGTTTTCTATTACCAGCTTGAAAGAAAAGATATTAAGTATAAATATCAGAAAACTCTTGATTAAAATATACTATAATGAGACCCATTCATTAACATATTGATTTTAATAGTGATATTTAAAGTCGGCTTGTTTTTCTGATTTGTATTAATCATAATGCACCCTCCATAACAATGTAATATGTTGTCAATAGTCTGAAACATGAATAGAAACAATTTTCTTCATCTCTTTAACCAGCCTTGTTAAATTACTTAACAATAGTTGAGATCAGTAGAGATTTTGAGTTTTGAAGTACCATTAGAACCATTAGTTTTAGAACCATTGAAATACCATTAGTACCATTAGTACCAGCGCCACTTTTCAAGCACTATGCAGCTTCCTGTGTTACCCCTTTCTTCTGTCCGTCTGGCATTTTTTTTTTTCTGGTGAGCTGCTTCCACACCCTGTGTTTGATGTCTACTTTCTTTTATCAGTTAAGAACAATTTGATAATTAAACTACTATGACTTTATGTTCCCTAAGTTATTCACTGCTCTTGGAGATTTCTAAGATAAGCGCTATAATTATGTGATTTTACCAATGATTAGAGGGAGGGAAGGGTTTAGTGGACAGCATGTTTGAAAATTATAGGAAAGAGGCATGATTTTAGAAATCTGAATGAGAACTCACAGCATTTAGAGCTCAGATCATTCTTTCTCAACTAGAGGCAAATCCTAGAGGTAGATCAAAATAGGTGATGCTGGGCACAGTGGCTCACATCTATAATCCTAGCACTTTGGGAGGCCAAGGCAGGAGGATTGCTTGAGTTCCAGACCATCGTGGGCAACAGAGCAAGACCCTGTATCTACAAATTAAAAAAGAAAAAAATGCATGTAGTCCCAGCTACCTGGGAGGCTGAGGTGCAAGGATCCCTTGAGGTTTGCAGTGAGTTATAATCGCACCACTGCACTCTAGCCCACGTGACATGTCTCTTAAAAAAAAAAAGTGGTAACATGGTTTTAAAAGGCATATTTAATATTATAGCATCATTTTATACTGGAAAAATGAAAATAAAAAAAGATACTGTTTTGTAGCATAGTACACAGGAATAAAGTTTGATAACTGGTGGGGATGATCAGTTATAGATTCTCAACTGAGAAGGATGGCAAAAAAAAAAGATTTTTATGTTTATCAGAATAGGACATAAGTTTTAAAAATGTTAAGGGCTGCCTTAGATTATATCTGGATATCTTTTGGTAGTGACTGTTGCCTCCCTCCTCTATACCCCAGGTTAGTAAAATTCCGTTGAGGGGCCAAACCAAGTTCTAGGCTAACAATAGAAGTTAACTACTTTAAGTAGACCATTCACATGGCTCTACTAGACAATTGATTTTCACATCAGGAAAACTCCAGATTGAAACTCACATCTGAGGTCCATCTGAGCCATGATTTCTAAACAGTGTGACAGGAAACCTCAGAACCTCACAAAAGTAACTCAGTGCCAACTCTGAAAGCCAGGAGAGAAGCATACTCAGCTCCCTATCACCCCTCAAATCAGAACACTTCCACATTTTTCTGTTTTTTACTTAATTGGTTTGTCTGCAAGTGACTTTATTGGAGGAAGAAAATAATTCCACTGTCTTTAAAAAAAATAATTTGGATAACCATTGAAGAGCATTCCCACCAATACCACCATTTTCCCCTCTTGTGACTGGTATAGCCAGTTGGGAAAATTTCATTTTTAAAGAGCTGTCCTCACTGTTCTTCCACGTGAAACTGACAACATTTTTAAATTACCATGCTGTGAATAGATTGTGGAAAATTAGAAAATGAATTAAAACCTCTCACTTTTGGTATTTGAGCAGTGGGTATGTATACTATATATTGGACACAAAATTATACATATGAACTTGCAAACTCCTTATTTTGGGAGAATAGCAACATATTCTTAAAGGTATTTCTGAAGAGCAGGTACTATATTTGAGAGGTATGGCATAGGACTGAGATACTGCTATTCTTCCCCCAGAGCTAAAGGTAATATTAGCCCATCATTTTCAGACTGGATGGTTGAAAAGGATTATAGGAAAAGATGAATGTAAAAACAGAAAAGCTGATACTTCTAAAGTTTTCTGCCACTATTCTTTTATTATTTTTGTAGTGAAAATAAATTTCTTCTGAAAAGTATAGTTTGTGTCTTTTGTTTTTAACCTCTACTGAAATTAGAGCCTATTTTAAACAAAGGTAGCAAAACAAAATTTGCCCTAGTGTTCTAGTCTTGGTTGAAATAACTATATGTCCTTAGTTTGGACATGAGGAAAAACTTTCCCAAGGGTTTCTTTTTATATTTTTAGTATTTTATTTAATATAAATATTAGTAAATCAAATCTAGCAGTGTTTTAAAAGAACAAATCAGGACCAAGTAGCATTTATCCCTGGAATGGAGGAATGGTTTAGTATTAGGAATTCTGCCTAATATATTTTAGTACAATAGCAAATTAAAGAACAAATTATTATCATGTGAGTCATAACCACATATGGGTGCTTTTGCCACAGAGTTGCAATGTTTTAACAGTTAAATAGAAATAATGACCTCTTTTTAATTTTTTATTTTTCATATTATGGGGGTACAAATATTGTTAGGGTTACATATATTGCCCCTGCCATTCTTCCCCACACCCCCCCTAACCAAAACATCAAGCATGTCCTACTCTCAGGTGGTGCGCATGGCACCTATTTTGTAAGTGTAAATTCTTCCCTCCTCCCCCCTCCCATTTGCCCACCACCCGATAAAAGTTTGTCTGTCTGTTTTTTCCCTTTTTTTTGACCTTTGGGTTACATTGTATATCTTAGCCATTCCCTTGGAAGGTTTAGATGTATTCTCTCTCCCCCCACCCCCAATATGCTCACCACAACCCTAAGATGTGTATTGACAGTGTTATGTGAATTCTTTTTTTTGCATTAGAATTTTTACAAACAACTTCTGTTACTATTGTGCTGTTATTTTAAACATTAGTTATGATTTTAAGTCTTTGTTTATATGTTTTAACAAGGTCATTTAGTAGTGTTGTCAATGGTAGTGCTGAAAAACATATTCCCAGAAATCGATAACTTTGGGATAAAAGTTGTTTATGGTAAAATGCAGTGAAGAAGCCCAAGCAGGTGTGCTGTTAATTCGAGAGAAAAAACGCTACAAAATATTAGTGATAAGACTGAGAAAATAAGAAGCAACATTAAAACAAAACTGTTATAGTGATTATAGATTTATGTGTTCTTACACCATGTCATATCTACTTTATTTCTTTTTCCTATGGGAAAATTAGTATTCAACATTGTGTTTTGACTTATGTGAAATCTACAGGAACAAATCATTCTCATTCAAATGAGACATCTTCTGTATATTGTGGAGCTAAAAGAACAAAAAGGAGAGATGCCTAACTTAGCTGGGGCAGGACAGGAAGATGATGTAAGGGAAAATGGCTAGAGATTTATCCAGATGAGGAAGTTGAAACTCTAAAAGGTGAAGAAACATTCAAGAACACATAGAAATGGATAGGGCAAGTTTTAAATGTATTGGTTTTGTGAGTAGAATTGAATTTGACTCTATAACGTGCACATTGCTTTTTGGTTTAATCCCCAGAAGAAAAGTATTTCAGAAAAATAAAAACAAATTAGTGTACATTTTCCCCTTAAAATGCAGAAGAAGCAAAGCACCCTGGCAGTTACAAATATTAATTTCAGCTTGCTCCCATGTATGCTTTTACTATAAGAATTGCAGAAAAAAAATCACAAAGCCCTGTGGTTCATTATCTAAACAACACATCCTTGTTACTGACCAGGATGTGTTGGTTAACTGTTTTGCAATGAGCATTAAATCAGGAAACAAAGATACAAAAGTCAATTTGGTTTTTATGTTTACAGAATCTTTTCAAATTGGAAAAAATATGCCTTTCCATTTGACATTAAAGCAGTCGATTTAATTTTTTAATAACTTGTCTCTCAAGAATTGATAATATTTGAAGAAATCAGAGTATTTGACTTAGTCCTTTTTGGATTTTTTCTAAGTAACAGAAAGACATTTTATTCATTTATATATTAAGGAACATATGATTAATCCTTCAGGTAACCTAAATTTAACCATGTAATGCTTTCCTTATACTTTATTGTCTCTTACTTCGATAATAATAAAGAAAAAAGAAATGTTTTCTGTTCTTCCAGTGTCCTGAATATAGGGTGGGGCCGTAATATTAATTTTAACTAATCTTATGTATGGGGTATAATGGAAAGCAAATCTACTGAGAGTCAGTTGTTTTGTTCTTAGGTCCCATAAACTAAGACTAAGTTGGTTTGGTTTTCTAAGTGTCCTTATCTGCAAAATGGAATGGGCCTATATCAGTGGAAGTACATATGCCCCAGACCAATTAATCAGAGTCTCTGGAGATGAAACCCAGATCTTCATGCTTACTAAAGTTTTCTAAATGATTCTCATGTGGGGAGCCATAGTTGAAAGCCACAGGACTAGATGATAAGGCTACTCAGAACTCATAGTGTGGCTCACAGACTGGCTATCAATATACCAACTGTTTATTACCCAGGGACATGTGGAGCTTGCACCAGGATGTAAATCAGGTAAAGCAGTGATGTACTATTTAGTTTGGTTGGCTTTTTTTTTTTTTTCAGTAGCAAGACTTTGTTGATTAAGGAAGTGGTGAATTTAATTTACATTATGGCACAAGGTCCTTATTTGGTCTCAAACCCATAGTTGGAGTAACACTTCATTAAGATCTTTCCTAGTTCTTAAAGTCTGTGACTGAATACTTAATATGGTTTAAAATTTGCTGACCTAGAGTGTTATTTCAGTACTGATTAACATTATAATAAACATAAGAAAGTTATTTACATGATAGAAATGGCAAAATTTGGAAGGTTAAAAAAACTGGGTGACAATTTTTTAAAGAACAAATGAAAAGTTTAGTTTGTCAGTCTTATAAAATGGAAAATGGTCCACTCTTACCATCATATTATGACTAATATTTTATGGCGTGATTAACTGGTTCAATGCACCATTCTTTCTTCATTGTCACAAGAGATAATTAAATTACACATGGTTAATTACTAAAAATGATTGCAAAGCAGTTTTAACATGTCAAAAATTCTATGTAAGCAATATTTAATAGGATTCCAATAATGATAGCTAAATAAAATTAAGAAAATAATTGCTCTTAAAAGTAGCAGTTAATCAATAAACACTATTCTGCAAATAACTTAATTCATACCAAAAGGATTGTTTATGAGTGGACTGAGAATATCAAACTCATGAGAAAGTTTTGACTATTATAGACAAACATTTAAAATTGATTGTATGATGTGAAACTTTTAATTTATAAACTTCTTTGTATTCAAAGATAGTTTTCAGAATCATATTCGGTGAAAATTAATCTGTTTTGAAATTGTGCTGTGTCAGGTCTCTTTCCTCACCTTGTATATAACTTTGTTAAAGATCAAAAATGGACCACAATGTTAGTTTAAAGTCCATTCTGAACCTCCCACTAACTTTTTTCTTTTTCTTTTCTTTTTTGAAGCAACAGAGTCTCCCTATGTCTCCCAGGCTGAAGTGCAGTAGCACAATCATAGCTCACTGTAACCTCAAAGGGATCCTCCTGCTTGAGTCCCCCGAATAGCTGGAACTACAGGTGCACACTGCCATGCCCAGCTAATTAAATAAAATTTTTTTTTTTTCTTTGTAGATAATGGGGCCCTCACCAGTCTGGGATGGTCTTGAACTCCTGGCCTCAAGCAATCCTACCTCTGCCTTTCTAAGTGCTAGGATTGCAGGCATGAGCTACCATGTTCAGCCCTTCCCAATAACTTTTAAAACAAATTTAAGATCATCTTTATTTTTCTCATTGATATATTTGAGACTTTATTTTTTTGTTATGATTCATTTGTAGAGTATTATGGGAAATTATTTGCATTAACTATATTAGGGCAAATGTGCATAGATTGTTCTAGATTGGCAGTGACAGCTCTATACTATTGGATTAATTTCCAAAGTAATTGGGATTCTCTTTATTCATGGTCCTGCTTATTTTTTTTATTGCTTTGAGTTCTTGTTTTTAATAAAGATGCATTTTACTTTTCTTTTTATTGCTTTTAAAACATTACTTGATCACCGAAGGTAGGCCCCATAAAAGATATTCTTGGCCTAAGAAAACTATGAAATTGTGTATGGAAGACCAGTGTAGTTAAAAGTTTTGCATAGCGTCTATGTTGAGTAAACTCCCACAGATTTTCTGGATAGACAGCTGATTCAGTTTGACCATCTGTGATTACTGTTTTTTGTAAAAATAGTTTTCTTCCTTTTATCTGACTCATTCTCAGTCTTTGGTTTCTCCTAATTCATTTAGTATGTTGTAAACCTCATCTTCTAATCATGATGGAACTCTGGATTGAAAAATAATATTGATAAATGCCTTGTTTAAATGTTTTAGTAACTGTTGGAAGCTGAGATTACATATATTTGTGAATTGTTATGGATATCTTAAAGATATTTGTAAGTAGAATAGTAGAATGGATCCATAATATATATTTATCACCAAGCTACAGAAATTGACTCATGTTTAATCTTATTCTTCTGTGCCTTTCCCCAATGCAGCATATCCCAGACATGATACTATCTTTTTCATAAATATTCCTCAAGGGCATTATTGAAACATGGTTGGTGAACTAGAATGTATGAAATCCAAGAACCCCATTGAAGCTCAAAAGTAATAGGTAATGAAGACTCTTGCCTAGCGGGAACATAGAATTTTCTGTTACAGTTCAAAGACCATGTCACATAGTAACTACAGTACTTAGATTCTGTGCAATGTGAATATGAAATGCCCTCATAGTAGCTCCACAGTAAGACTCTGAAATTATCTTCTTTCTCTGATTCTTCATTGCAGTTTTTATTTTAAAATGTTAAATTTTTTAGTTTGCATAATGCTTGGACTTATGATTAGTGGATTTATAATTCCTTATACTGAGTAACAGCATACTAGCACAGTGAGTAATTATGAGCTTAATAATGAGAGACAGGAATGGAAAAAAATTAGTTTTACTAGTTTACCAGTTGTGACACAGTAGCTGACATATTGTGTTACCTATCTAATGAGTGATATTTTGCAAATATATAATTATTAATTTTCAAATATAAAGAAGTAGTAGTAGTTTTTACTCTTTGACAAGTCTAAAAAATTAGTAGACCACCTACCCTTTAATTAGTTTCAAAGGATCAAAAGAAACAAAAATGGAATTAGTGGTTAGAATGGCCTTGATGAGATACCAGTGAGGAAAGTCATGGCAAATTATTTCATGTCAAATGAAAGTATAAACTCTTTTACATTGCAAATATCTTATAAGAGAATGGCAAATATACAGTATACACTTGGGGAATCATTACTCTAGAGCAGTTGAGTCTCCCCCAACCCCTCAATTCAAGTTTTGTGATCTGTGGCCTCCAGGGTAACTATGGATGGTTTTCCCAGATTCTGAAGGGGAGAAATATATTTTAACAGTGGATTAAAAATTTGTTCAAGTTATAGTAATTCTTTTCATTATGAGATTTTATTCACTAAAATTATCATATTATATTAATAAATGTGAGTCTTCATCAAAATGATTAGATTGAAAGATTTTGATGCCTCAAAGGATGAGCTCCAGTTATCTGGAACATTCACTTGTATATGTCACTTCATTTCCCAGAAGTTTTTGTTAAATGAAGCATTATTTTGGTAATTGTATGTTTATTTGTTTTTTCTTGTTCTAATGAAATTAATATCATTTAATTCATGAATGCTGACATTTTCTTTATGTACTCCAAACTTTTATTGTCATTGAAATAAGCTTATTTTCTGCTGATAAAAGTAATACCTGGATGTTAATTATATAATATTGTGAGTTGTGACTATCTTGCTGTTCTGTTTTGCTCCAACTTGAAAAATTGTCTCCTTGTGATGTGAAAAAGCCATTGAAGGTTGTTGAGTTGGTTTATGAGTTGGATGACTATTATAATTGCTTGACATATCTTACTGTTGAAAAGTATAAGTTAAAATATTTTCTGTTCATCCATTCATTCTGCATAGTTATGATTATAAAATAAAATTCTCTGGCCCCGTAAGTCTGTACATAAATTATCTTTAATGTATATATTTTTAATTTTTAGAAATTAAAAGAATTCAGAAAAGTACCAAGAGGGAACTAGATCACTTCTGTCAGAATTATAAAATATTAAAATTTTGGCATATTTAGCTACACTTTTAAAATTATAAATAATGTGGGTATATTATTTCTTAAAAAATAGAATATTTCAAATAGAGCTGAAATTACTTTTGACCATAATTTCCAATTCTAACGGCCTACCTATTATATATTGGATGTAAAATTTCCTAGTATTTATTTTTGGTATTTTTACTCATATTTATGTAACTATAGAAAAATATTTTTATTTTTTATTTATAGAGATGGTTATCATAGTATATTATTTTACAGCTTGCATTTTTTCTCTCAATAATTTTGATATCTAGACATATGGATACTTCTAGATCTAGTTTATTCTTCTAACTACTACTAGATATATATCAACTAGTAGATATATATCTAGTAGTAGTTAGAAGAGCTACTATCTTTCTATCTTTCTATCTACTATCTTTCACTTACTCATTTTCCTGCTGATGGACTTTTAGGTTGTATCTAGCTTTTTAACAATTATAAACAATTCATCTGTCAACGTTCTTATTCATATTTCCTTATGTACACAAGCAAATGTTTTTCTAGTGGGTGCCCAGCAATAAAATTGGTTGGCACATGACAATGAAAAAAAGCTTTATATATAATTGATGATTAATATACTTTATTTAACCAATAGTGTTTTAGTCACAAATGGCTGTAGACTCCTCTTAATATCACAGTTTTAAAACTGGTCAAATTTTGTGTGGTTAGGTCATTACTATTCGTTTGACCAAGGTGGGTTTGGTTTGTCCTGTGGCAATATGTTGTGTTTCTAATACTCAGCAGTTATCTCATACTTTTACAACTACTAAGGAAAGTAGTGAAATAAATGCATAGATGCACAGATGAGCAAAGTCAGTCACTACTACTGAAATAATTATCTTAAGTACATGACATATTTAACCATGTCCATTTTATTTTGAATTTTGGGATGCCATCCTAGAATTGAATATACATGTAAGTAATTAAACTTTTATGTATTATTCCAACATCTGTATTTAGGGTACTGTCGTGAAAATATTTTCAAAATTAAATGTCAAGTGGAAACTTAAGTTCAATAAAATTAATTAAAGATTATAAAAGTAAAGCTAAGAATGTATGTGACAGAAGTTGTTCTGAAAGTCCAGCACAAATTAGAATTTGAAGAGAGCATCGAGATAATCCAGCCAAACCCTCCATTTTATAGATAATAAAAATAATTTATTGAAGGGTTGTATCAGCCAAACTTGTTGACAAAAGGATTGCTGTGCATAAAGCCTTTAGCACTCTTATTATTGTTCTCAAGGATCTGAAAAATGCTGCAATTTGTTGTATGTATCAGGTTATTCCAGAATATTTTTGTTATACTCAAAAATAGAAACTAGCTAAATATCCCACAGCAAAGGGACTGATTAAATAAATTATGGTACATCCATATCGTGAAATACTGTGCTGCTTTAAAAAGGAACAAGGAGAGTCCTTATGTTTTGATGTGGCAAAATCTTTGTATTTTATTTAAGATAAAAAATGAAGGCAAGATGAAGAAAAGTATGTATTATCCTAATATTTATATAAAAAAGAGTAAACATTTCTTTTAGTTTATATATGCATGAGATGATCTCTGAACTGATAAATAATAGTGACTGTATTGTGGAGGCTGGGAATTGGACAGATAGATACTGGACAAGAAACTTTGTTGCATACACTTTTTAAAATACTTTTTCTTGTTCAGACACTTGAGTACATTGCTTATTTTAAAAGGCAGTCTGTAATTTTAATATAATTTCTATTGTATACAATTATAAATTGTTTTAAAATTTCTGATAGAAATGGACAAAATAAATTGGTAAAAACAATCATGAACAAATGACGACTTTGGCTGAATCCTGTACTGATACGGAAGATAAAATAATGACAAATGGGTTAGTTATTAAGTGCCTCTCCTTTGGTGATCATAAAGGTTTTAGTTTCAAAATGATAATTCATGACTTTTCCTACCCTCTTCTTGAGGTGAATTTCTGGCCAGTTAGATGTGACAGAAATACAGCTTGCTAAAAGCTACAAAATGCCTATGGCATTTCTGGGAAGAGATCCTCTAAACAAGGGGTGGGGAACCTTTTCATGTTGCAAGGCCGAATTGATTCAACTGTATGAAATAAGATCACATTCAAGAAACTTCAATTAGATATACTTAAAACACTGTCGAAGGAACTGCTGAGCTAAAGCCAGCCCAAGATATACTTAATAATGTACATTATTTTGTAGAAATCTGTATACTTAATAATTTCAAAAAATTAAAACTATTTGTTAATTTTAAAGCTAACTAACCTTTTAGTGACTTTGTTGTGTCTACGTTTTGTTGGAAAGCATTTGAATATTTGGTTGCCCCATGGAGGTCAGCAGTTTTAGCTGATCCTCTAGAAGGCGGGTCAGTCATTTGTGACCTCAAGGGTGTCTCGATTTGAGTAGGAGAATGTAGATTTGCAGCAATAAGTGGTTGAAAAGAACAAAAGCATTTTTTAGCATATTGCTGAAGGCATGGGTGTTCCAATGGGATCCCTCTTAGCATCAAACAATGACTTTAAAATGTCATCTAGGAGAGAGCTCAATCAATTCCATCTGTATTTCTTTAGGTGCCTTGTTCTTTAAGTTCTTAGGGGATTATTAACTAGATGAGGCTGAAATGCTAATTTGAGTGTGATGTCATGATTCTCAGTCTGTGACTCTTTCATTGTATTCTCCAATTAATAGGTCTGTAACAGCTGGGTATTCTTCAAAGGATTTGCATATATCACCCTGCTTTAAAGACGATCAGTGACCTTTGCTAACTGGGGAAAATGTTCATCTGAAATTTCCTTTTGAAGAAGTCAAAATGCTTGGATTTTTTGCCACTTATCATAATAGACAGTTTTACCATGCAAAGAAATACTCAGGTCATTTTGATTTGGCATGATATCACACAGAAATGCTGCATTTCTATAGAAATCTTTTTTTAAAATAATTTACACTGCTGATTCTATTCTGCATAAAATTTAACTATCTGCTCTTGCAGAGATAAAATTTTGGCTAACACCTGTCCCTGTGTGCATTTTACAATGATACAGCAAATCCATACTGAATACCTCATTATTCAACTTTAGCATGTTATGAAACTAACATGCCTTGTTGCATTTGCATGAATATAGTTAATAATATTTATAACTTGTTGCAAAGTGTCATTTAAAATAGCAGCTTTAGCACAGAGATTTTGCTAATGCAAGATACAATGAAATGAGAGCATCTGGATCTGTTAATATTTTTTTTATCTGTGCAATAAACTCTTCATGTTTTCCTGTCATGGAAGGTGCAGCATCTGTACATACACTCACTAAATTTACCAAATTCTGTCCAACTTCACTACATTTATCTTGAAAGTTGTTGAAGATAATCTATTCCTGTGTTCTGTTTGCAAGAGTGCCCAAAGTGAGTAACTCTTTGTAGTAAAGAAAATCTTCCGTTATGACTCAAATGAAGTATTAATATAAAACCTGCATGGAGTCAGTAGTATCAGTTGATTAATCCAAAGCAATTGAATAAATATATATTTTCCTTTTGAAGAATTGCATGAAGTTGTTCTGTTAAGTTGAAGGCTAATTCGTGTTGCTGATGAGTTATGGTTCTCCTTGAAAGAGGTAGTTTGTACTTTGAAATGATATTGGAGTCTAAGCAACCTAAAACTTCAACAATGCATTCTTTCACAATTCCTACATCATTGAATGGCTTCCCTTTTTTTCCCCAAGTGTATAAGCTACTTTATAAGTTGCTTCAGTGGCATTATTTCCAGGTCTTATTGCTGCTTGAAAGCAATGTCTTTTCTCTTGTTTTTCATCTTTTAATTTCTGTAATACAGCTTTTCACACCTCTCTCTCTCATTTAAAATATTTGTGGTCCTTATGAGTGTTACAATGCTCATGAGCATTGAATTTCTTTAATGTTGATATTGCAGTGTCACAAAGCAAGCAAATCATCTTTAGGAGAAACAAGATAATATTGCAATTCTCAATTCTCATTAAAAAATCTGTTTTCTTCCATTAGTATTCTCTTGGTCTTCTTTAACATGATGGGCTGTTAAGCAGACAGAATAAAAAAATACTGTTGAGCTGTGCAGCTATTCACAAATTCCAATTCAAACAGAAATGCAGTGCACCATTGTCAAAAGCTGATTAACAGTATTCTCCCATAAACCAGCCTCATGCCATAGTGGTACCAGTTAGGTGGGGGAAATAAGTGATTTAACTCAGCATGATGATTTTGAGATTCATTCATGGGGTATATATATCAACATTTCTTTCCTTTTTATTGTTGAGCAGTAATCCGTTGTATGGGATATGCCATCATTTGTTTAGTCATTTACTTTTCAATACCTAAACAACATGTGGGTTACCATTTGGAGCTATTAAAAATAAAAGTGCAGTGAACATTTGGGTACAAGACCTTTGTGTGGACATGGGCTTTTATTTCTCTTGGGTAAATACTGTAGGAGTGGAATGGCTAGGTTGTATAGTTGGATGTATGTTTAACTTTTTAAGAAACTATCAAACTGTTTTTCAAAGTGGTTGTCCCATTTTATATTCCCACTAGTAGTTCACAAGAATTCCTGAGTGTTGGCTTCTGAAAATCAGTTACTCTACATTCTTGGTAAGACTTGGTATGTTCAGTCTTTAATTTTAGCCATTATAATAAGTTGTTGTGGTATCTTAAGGTGGTTTTAGTTTTCATTTCCATAGTTACTGTGTTGAGCATCTTTCACATTTGTATCATTTTTCTGTATCATTTTGGTATCATTGTATCATTTTTCACATTTGTATCAAGATTTGTATCAAATCTTTTGTTCATCTAAAAAAATTAGACTGGCTATTTTCTCAAGTTAAAAGATAAAATTTTTTTTGTTGATATTATACAAGTCTTTTGATGACTATACATTTTGCAGATATTTTCTCCTAGGCTTTGACATTCCTTTCCATTTTTATGTCTTTTTTATGTTTTTATTTTATTTTAGAGAAGTCCAGTATGTTGATGTTTGCTTCTGTAGTTCTTGCTTATTGTGTCATATTTAAGAAATCTTTGCCAAACCCAAAGTTACCAGGATTGTTTATTTTAGAAGTTTTATAATTTTAGCTCTTACATTTAGATCTGTGATTTATTTTGAATTCTTTTTTTTATATGGTATGAAGTAAGAATGAAGATTCTTTTTTTTTTTTAACATATGGCTATACTGTTTGTTGAAGAGATGATCATTTCCCCAGCTGAATTGTCATCCCAACTTAGTTGAAAATAAACTGATCATATATGTGTAATTATATTTCTGGATTCACTATACTGTTCCATTGATCCAGATGTCTGTCTTTATGCCAATACTGTATAACAAATCTTTTTTTTTTAAAGAATATTACAGGGGTACAAATATTTTGGTTATGTGGATTGCCTTTGTACTGCTTGTGTCAAAGTTGTAGTTGTGCCCATCACCTAGATAGTGTACATTGTACCCATTAGATATGATTTCACCCGTCTCCTCCTTTCCCCTCCCACCTGCATGATTTCCATTGAGTTTTACTTCCATATATGCACAGAAGTGCTGATCAGTTAGTTCCAATTTAATAGTGTGTACATATGATGTTTGTTTTTCCATTCTTCTAATACTTCACGTAGGAGAATGATCTCCAGTTCCATCCAGGTTGTTATAAAAGGTGTTAATTCATTTTTTATGGCTGATTAGTACTCCATGGTATACATATACTGCATTTTATTAATCCACTCATGAAATTGATAGGCACTTGGGTTGATTGCACTTCTTTGCAATTATGAATTGTGCTGCAGTAAACATTCTAGTGCAAGTGTCTTTTTGATAAATTACTTTTTTTCCTTTGGGTAAATATTCAGTAGTGGGATTGCTGGATCATATGGTAGGTTTACTTTTAGTTCTTTAAGGAATCTCCATACTATTTTCCATAGAGGTTGCACTAGTTTGCAGTCTCACCAACAGTATATAAGTGTTCCTTTCTTTCCACATCCATGCCACCATCTGTTGTTTTGGGACTTTTTGATAAAAGCCATTCTCACTTGGGTTAGATGATATCTCATTGTGGTTTTGATTTTCATTTGTCTGATGGTTAGTGATGTTGAACATTTTTCATATGTTTATTGGCCATTAGTTTACCTTCTTTTGAAAAGCGTCTGTTCATATCTTTTGCCCACTTCTTAATGGGGTTGATTTTTTTTTCTTGCTGATTTGCTTGAGTTCTTTGTTGATTCTGGTTATTAGCCCTTTATCGGATGTATAGCATGTGAATATTTTCTCTCATTCTGTAGATTGTCTATTTGCTCTGTCCATTGTTTCCTTGTATATGCATAAGCTTTTTAATTTATTCAAGTCCCATTTATTGATTTTTGTTGTTGCTGTGATTACCTTTGGGGTCTTCTTCATAAATTCTGTGCCTAGGCTGATATCTAAAAGGGTTTCCACACATTTTCTTCTAGAATTCTATGGTTTCATATCTTAGATTTAAGTCTGTTATCTCTCTCAAATTAATTTTTGTGAGAGGTGTGAGTCCTGTTTCAGTCTTTTACATATGGCTGTCGAATTTTCCCAGCACCGTTTATTGAATAGGGATTTTTTAATCCAGTGCATATTGCTATCTACTTTGTCAAAGATCAGATGACAATATGTGGATGGTTTTATATCTGGATTCTATCTTTTTCTTTACTTACGGCATGGGCTAGAGCCTCTAGGACAGTGTTGTATCAAAGTGGTGAGGGTGGACATTCTTGTCTCATTCACAGTCTTAAGGTGAAATCATCCAGTCTTTCAATAAAGTATATTGTTAACTGTTGATTTTTCAAAGATGTCCTTTTATTGTTTGAGGAATTCTCTTCTATACCTAGTTTGCCGAGATTTTTTTATTGTAAATGGATGTTGGGTTTTTGTTCATCTGCCTGTATTAATATGAATATAAGGTTTTTAGTTTGTTAATAGGGCATTGACTTTCAATGTTAAACTGCCTTTTTCCTCTAAATTGCGTGCCATATTTATATTATCAGGTCAAACATTTTCAAATAATTCTTTAGAATGACATAAAATTTATTTTGCTATTCTTCTGTTTTCTACATTAATAATAAAAGGACCTGTGGAAAATGTTCTCATGTAATATATCTGATGATGCATCTCATTTGAGATTCTTTCCCATCATTTGTTCTCTCAAATTCTCATCACCATACTGTTTTGTGTTCCTGGGATAAACCAAATGGGTATGGTAATTGTCTTTTCACTTCATTAAATTTTGTTAATTTTTGCCTCTGTGTTTATAAGGAATTTGATCTCTAATTTTGTGTGTGTGTGTAATGTCTGTGTGATTTTGGTATCAAAGTAATGCTCGCTTCAGAAAATAAGTTGGGTAGTGTTTTCTCCTTTTCAATTTTCTTCAAGAGTTTGTATTGAATTGGTGTCCTCGTAAGTGTTTGATAGAATTTTCTAGTAAAGTTATATTGCCTGTTGTTTTATTTGTGTGAAAGGTTGGTTTGTTGGTGTTTGTTTTTGTGGGAATGTTTTTAATTTATTAATTTAATTTCTTTAATAGGTAAAAAGGTTATTCTATTTTGCTACCTATTCTCATGTAAGCTTTGTTAATTTTTGCTTTTTAAGGATTTGGGCCGTTTTGTCTAAGCTATCAAATGTATTGGCATAAATTGTTTATAATAGTCTCTTGTTATTTGTAGTACTCTCTCCTCTTTCATTTCTGATTTTGATAATTTGTATCCTCTTTCTCTCTCTCATTCTTTTTTTTTTATGTCTTATTAGTCTGGCTGGAAGTATATCAGCTTTATTTATTTATTTTCCCTCCACAAAGAACCAGCTTTGGTTTTGTTGATCCTTATATATTGTTTTCTGTTTTCTATTTAATTGATTTCTGCTTTTATTTGCTCTTTTTTTTCTAGTTTCTCCGGCTGAAGCTTAGGCCGTTGATATTAGACTAGTCTAGTCTTCTCTTCTAATGGGATCATGTGCTACTGTATATGTTTCCCTTAAACCACTGCTTTAGTTGTATCTCACAATTTTGATATGTTTCAGTTTTATTAGGTTCAGAATACTTTTCTAATTTCCTTTTTGGTTTTTTCTTTGTCCTATGGGATACTTGAAGTATGTTATTTAGTCCAAATATTTGTGGACATTTCAAATGTCTTTTCTGTTATTGATTTTTAATTTAATTTTATTGTAGTCAGAGAACATACTTTGTCTGATTTGAATATTTTCATATTTATGGAACCTTGTTTTATGACTCAGAATATGGTCTGTCTTGTTAAATGTTCCATGTGCATTTGAATGGGTATCTATATTCTGGTGTAAGTGTTTGTAAATGCTAGTTGACCAGTTAGTTGATGGTATCGTTCAAGTTTTCTGTGTCTACTGATTTTCTGTCTGCTTCTATCAATTATTGAGGGAATAATGGTGAAATCTCTGATTATAGTTATGCATTTATCTGTTTTTCCTGTGAG
Source organism: Microcebus murinus (assembly GCF_040939455.1). Lineage (NCBI taxonomy): Eukaryota > Metazoa > Chordata > Mammalia > Primates > Cheirogaleidae > Microcebus > Microcebus murinus. The sequence continues at coordinate 69,609,102 of NC_134105.1, forward strand.
TTTTTAATTCATGTTTTGAGACTCTCTTATAAAGGTACACAAATATTTAGGATTATTTTGTTATTTTGATAAATTGACCACTTTATTATTATGAAATAACCCTTTTTATCTCTGTCAGTATTCTTTGCTCTGAAATACATTTTATTATTAATATGACTGTGCCCGCTTTCTTTTGGTCTGTGTTAACATGGTATATCTTTTTTCATCCTTTTCCTTTTAATTCATTTATTTCTTTCATTTAAAGTGGTTTACTTGTAGGCAGGACATAGTTGAATCTTGCTCTTTTATTTTTGTCCAACAATCTTTGCCTTTTCATTGGGGCATATGGGCCATTTACTTTAAATGTGCAAGTATCAATTTTAGTAATTATAAATAAAGATTTAAGAATTTGAATAACATGGTAGATCCCATCAAGTAACCTTATTCCTAAAACTTCAGTTCTCTTTACTTTTCAAAACTTTGTTTTATTTAGACTTGTTATTTATAGGATATCTTAGGCCACCCAAAAAAAAAAAAACCAAAATTGAGAAATAAACTGGGACTACATTAGATGTAAAATGGCCTCCAAAGATGACAGATTAAACAACAGAGAATTCTTTTGTAACATTTTAGCTATAAAAGGGTGAAATGGAGAATGATATCCACAGGGTCACAAAACAGAGTCAACAAAAATCTGTTATAATAATTAACCAGCTTTCAGTGCTGTTCTAGTATGCTTTGTAATGCCTTCTATTTGATACAGGTTTTAGGTCACTTGCTCTTGTATCACCTTGGGAGCTTTTTAGAAACACAGATTCCAAATGCTTCTTAGCCCTACAGAATCCATTATACCCTAGAATATTAAGATAATATAACTTTCCATATAATTCTTAGATTCCTCTATTCCCAGAAACTGTGGTCCTGCCCTGGCTATCTGACCACTTTAATCTCTGACTTCTCTGCCCTTTTATCTTTTTCTCACACAGTCTTGGTACCATTAAAGGAAAAAACCCTGAGGATTAGATGTAATAAACCTATTATAGAATATCATGCCAAATAGCCTTGACACGTAAGGAGCTTTAGCTTTGGCTATGCTGTGTGTGACATTGCTAGGTTAGTGGGAATCAAATCACATCAAACCTTCACCTTCAGTTCTTTGGAACATTGTCCTTTCTTAGATTGCTCAGTAAAAACTTTATCTCCCATATGGTTTAATTTAGTAATACTGTATTGCTTTTACTAAGAAATTTGAATGTCTACTCTGTACTAATAGTTATCACCTTTCTTTTAGAGAAAGAAGTAGCTTTTTAAAGTTATGCTCCCCACGACCTAAGGTCGCATTAATTCTGTGTGATTTTTTTCAGTTTCTGCAATTTGATTGGTCCCAATGTGGAATTAGAATGTACTTGAATTTATGTTGCCCAATTCAAGTAGATTAATAAGATTATAGAATAAACAGTTTTGAATCCATTCCTTTTTTTTACTTCTCCCCAGAAATGGCAAGAACTTCTTGTAGCCACAAGATAACAAGGTCTTATACCACCTGTTTGTCCAGAGAAGACAAGTGACCCCACCTTACTTAAGAACCTGCTAAGCAATCTACTCCCCATATCCCGCCTGCACACAAGACTTCAAGAATGATCAATATTAACCCCTATCTAATTATACTGCTAAAATCTCTGTGACTTTATTTCATCTCCATTAATCTCATCAACTCATAACCTTTTCACAGTGATTATAGCTTTATTTTTAGAATAGGAAAATAAGCCAAAAATATTAACTGATTTGAAAGCTAATGTTAATAAACCTGCAAACTAAGGTTCCCCTTAGTTGCTTACTGTACAGAAAGCCAATTACTGAGACAATGAGGATTGTCAAGGAAGAAAGATTTATTGCAGAGGATGTCAACTTGCAGGTGGGAGGAATAGATTGCTTCAAATATGCTTCTCAGACTGGACTGAGGGGATCAGGAGTTTTTCTAGAGGTAAAATGAATAATGTATAAAGTGAATGGACATTATTACATGTTTGGGTCAGAGTGCAGGGCATGTCGGTGCAGTGTGAAATTATACTGGCACATACATCACATGATCAAAAAGTGGCCGATAAGTCCCTACCAGGGCAGAGATTTTAGCAGTATAATTAGATAGGGGTTAATATTGATCATTCTTGAAGTCTTGTGTGCAGGCGGGATATGGGGAGTAGATTGCTTAGCAGGTTCTTAAGTAAGGTGGGGTCACTTGTCTTCTCTGGACAAACCGGTGGTATAAGACCTTGTTATCTTGTGGCTACAAGAAGTTCTTGCCATTTCTGGGGAGAAGTAAAAAAAAGGAATGGATTAGGGTAACTGAAAGTTAAGAAGGTCTGGTCGGCAAATTTTACTGGCTTAGGAACTTGAAACATAAGAGAACTGCAAAAAGACATTTTTGTTCGTGAAGCCAGTTACACTAATATGGGATATTGGCAGATCATTTCATAATAATTTATTTTAAATTTGACATTGAAATGACTGTTAATAGTGTTGTCTAGTATATGTTTAGTTGTCTACAAAATAAACAGTATTGTACTTGAAAATTTTATCCATATGATACTTGAATTATTTCATATGTTACTAATTAAAATGCAATGCAACACAACCAGGACCCAAATGATGATCAAGTTTTAGTTTTTGGCGATTGATATGACTGTCCAGAATTTTCCTGTGTCTCAGGTCATTGTTGAGTATACCAATTACTGTTGCACTGTGAGCATGTGGAAGTGTCAATTAGTAAAGAATTGTAGTTAGCAGGATACTGGATTATGATTGTTTTTTGTTACACAAGACAAATGCAAGGGAAGAGAATTTTTGGAAATTGATCTTTAAAAAAGAACATCCCAGCCAGGCATGGTGGCTCACACCTCTAATCCTAGTACTTTGGGAGGCTGAGGAGGGAGGATTGCTTAGGCCAGGAGCTCAGGACCAGCCTGGGCAACATAATGAGACTCCATCTCTACAAAAGCTAAAGAAATAAGCCATGTGTGGAGCTCAAGGCTGCAGTTAGCTATGATCATTCCACTGCACGCCACCCTAAGTGACAGTGAGACCCTATCTAAACAAAACAAAACAAAACAAAACTTCTCTAGACTATTAGAAATTAGAACCTGTAACTGACTTTTAAAGATCCATTAAAAACATGAATTCAACTATAAAGCTATAACATAACATGGTTTCTCAGAAGATATAAAGCTATAAAATATAAAAATTAATTTTTAAACTCACTTTTTCAGTCTTAACAATAGACAATGTGTAATCTACTTAAACTTGAACTTCAATTTTTAAGTATTTTGGTAAGCTAGGACTGGAAAGTAGTTTCATCAGAATTTCTTCATATGTAGGAAGATGTTGCCAAATGAATGTCTTTAATGTGGTTCCCAAATTATTGGTCATACCCCAAAATTATGATTTCAGACTAAAAGGGTAGGGGGCAGTGAAAGTCATTCAGAATTAATAAATGTTGCATTTTCAAAGGGTTTTATAACTGTTTATTCTCAAGAACAATTTAAACATTTCACTTATGCTTTTCATAATAATAGTTATAGCATCTTTTAAGGAACACCCTAGCCTTAGGAGACTTAATGGTTGGTGGAGAGCAGTAAAAAATGGGACATCCACCTAACCCAGTAGAGTTAATACCATTAGTCAAAAGGTAATGTATGTGATGACCAGGATACCCTCACAACTAGTTTATACCATTAATTTGAGTAGCTTTGTTTTTCACAAATCTAAGCTATATCTAAAAATTCCAAATTAATGGTGCAGGTACCAATTAATTAGTCACATGCAAAAGAGAATATTCTACATCTGTCTTCTTAATAAGCCAACAGAAATGCCATCTAGAACGTTGATTCTCAAAGTATTCCTGGACCATCTTATCAGCATTCCCTAGGAACTTGATGTGCAAATTCTTAGGCCTGAACTAGTAGCTAGGAAGGATGAGAAGTCAGGAGTCTGTATTTTAGCAAATGCTCCAAGTGATTCTGATGCATGCTTAAGTTGAGAGCCACTGCTCTAGAATATGACGCATATTCTAGTGAAATAATAGCGAGCTTTTAGCATTGCTAATTCTAATTTTCAAACAGCTGCTGCATTAGGTTTCAGTTAATGATCTCTAAACCCAGCTGGAGTTGAATCCTAGTTACTTCTTATGTTTTATACTTACTAGTGAATGGAGCACCAGGTGCAGTTGTTGAAGTGTGAAAATAATTCAGCTTTGTAGATAGTGCTGGCATCTCTTTCTTGATTTTTAAAATGCTTCAAATCCTCTTGGTATGATATTTATTTCAATAATCAAAGCGCATCTATTTTAATGGCAGTTTGGACTTCCAAGAATTGAGGAATTTTCTGGATATTCCTGCTAGTTTAATATCAAAATTAATATTTTAGCTTCATTACAAAACTCTGATTTTTCCACCAGTATTTGCATTTTAAGAATAATTTTTAAGTGTATTCCTGAACAATTTACTTTCATCCTTTCTCACATTTTTTATGTTATCAACATCTTTAGTTTCATTTTGGAAAAAAATGCTAGCAGAGATTTATTTTAGTGAAATGCATTCTATAGTAGTAAGGCCCAACTATATGCTTTGTGAGTTGCAAAACTCATCAAGCCTTCAAAAACCATTTCAAGGGCATATAAGTAAGATGTTAAGCAAGCATATATGTCTACAACTACTTTATCAGTAGTGTGCTAAGTATATATTTAAGAGTGGACAATGTGATCAAAAAACACTTAAAATGTTCATTAATAGATCAGCACATGATCTTGCAGTGATATTGCAGGATTGCTTCTGGTTGTTTTGCATGTTTGCTCCAACAGGTACCATTGGTAATAGTGTTGGTTTAAAACCAAAAGCTGGTAGTTTCAAAATTTTGATGCTTTCTGTTTTTAACTGTATCCTCTACCTTCATGATCTCCTTTACTCCTTTGACATCAGTTGATGCCTTGTGTTGAGACTTCTAAATTTGTATCTTAAGTTCAGAACTTCTCCTGAGATGTATATCTTCTGCAACCTATACATTACCTGGCTGTTCCACAGGATCCTAAAACTCACTGTGTCGGAAACTGATAATCCAGGTTTTCCGAACACTTACCTTGTGAATGTGTATGGAATCAGAATTACATTAATGGCCTATTTTTCATTTGGTCTTAATCCCAGATGTTTGCACAGGATCTCTTTCTCCATTAAAATGCCTTTATAAGATTTCTGAAAATCTTCCAGACATGTCTCATATATGTTTAAAAAAGAGAAAAAGAATCTCTTCTACCCCCTAGCATCTGCTTGGCCACCTGTTTATCTACTGGACAGCCATCTCTAAGCAATATCATCTTAATAATGCTTAAGAGCATTATTTCCAAGAGGAAATGCCAGAAAGTACTAGAGTGCTCATGGTGCCAAGATTGATGTTATATTTCATGTAGTAATGGAGAAAGTTCTGAGATCTTCTCACTAATGTCATACTTTCTCACTTGTGAACCTGGTTTATGTGCCCGTGTGAAGAGATGAATAACTATAACACTAGTTGTTCATGTGTTCCCTCTTATAGTATGCATATATAGATAGGAAGCAACAGCCCACCCATGTCTCACCACAATCCCTGCATCTAGGCAGGTGCTGTTTGTCTAGTGTTTGACAAGATAAGAAACTATTATGCTTTCTCCACTCCATTCTGTTTGCCAGCTGTATACAGAAGACTTTGAGGTCTTGGGGGAAATGACAAAGTCATGGGAAGGAAGGAGGCTTCTTCCCTAAATCACAGCGTAGAAGGCCATCTGCTGGTCAGGAATACTCACATTGGTAACTTGAGCAAGAACTAAACTTCTGTTGTAGTAAAAAACTGAAATTTTATTTGTTATAGCAACTGATGTTTGCCTTATTAACATAGTACCTCTGTATATTACAGAGCCCTTGATTAAAATAGCTCCTTAATTATCTCCCTGCATTTGCTTTCTTTAACCACTTCGGTACAAGTGTCGACTATAGTCGATAGCCACAGATGAATGCGCACAGCGACTTTAGCCGACAGCCATGATATGAAGGCGTACAGCCGAGCATTGACTTTAGCCAACAGCCATGATATGACTTTGATTTTTCATGTATCAAAATAAAATTGTGAACATTTAAAAATAACATAATAAAAACATATATGTATATGTTACCTATTCTGATTTACAGGTAAAGCTACCTATAAAGTAAAACAAGCTTTCAGTGCTTTAAAGCTTTCCTCATCACACAAGAGCAAAACAGATTCGTCATCAATGCACAGCACAAACTACCATGCGGACTATGAGTGCCGGCTGTGGGCAAGGTTTTGTGGCCAGTGAGCGCCGTACCGAAGTGGTTAAAAGCTCAAACACATAGGTATCTTGATATCCATGGGGCTGGGAGGGAACAAAAGCCATACTTTACTCTCAACCCAGAACTTCTCTGCCATTGTACTTTCTCTACCATATCTTCTAGACCTATTAGATTTGAATATTTTTTTACTCAACCTCAAAATAAAAGCTATTATGAAAAATGGACTCTTCACCTATGTATTTGATCACGTATGTATTACGTCTCCAAGGGCTTTGCTCATGCTTTTCCCTCTGCCTCGAATGTGTCTTTGTCTACTCAGAGAGTACTTTACCTCAGTCACCTCTTCTGTGAATCCTTTCCTAACCATTCCATTTTGGAGACCTCCATTGCATCTTGTATAACATTGTAGCATTGTCCCACCAAAGTCTTCAAGGGTAGGTTTATCTCTAGAACCTGGTGCAATACCTATAAATTAACAGATTCCCAGTAAATGTTTAGGAATTAGTTAATGAATTCAATGCAAAGAACTTGGTTATAAATGATCACAGCATTCTCAATACTCAAAGCTACATAGTACAGTATGACTTTGCTCAGTTACTTGAATTCTTATAGTAATCATAAGATATATCTTTCTCAAGGTAGATAAAGATATATGTGAGTGTCACTGAATAAAATAGGATTGTGGGAGAGTAAGCATTCTACTCCCTTCTTCTGGCTCAGTTGTCACTGGCCTGCTTCTGTCTCTATTTCTGCTTTTTTCTATTTTGTGTTAGCCTGGGGGTTGAGTCAGTGGACAGATTCCTCCAAAAACAATCTATTGTAGAGGAGAAATTGATGTATTGTAGCTTTATGGAATTTGTCTAGTACTTATGAACCCCAGAGTTTCAGCTCTCATCAGTGCACAATTCCTTTTTACATCATCCTTTGACAGGTCCTCATGTAACTTGTATATAATCATCTCCAGAGACTGATACAGCTCACCATCCGCTAAACCGCCTGTGTCTTTACTTTGCGCTAATTATTTGAAAGCCCATTATCCCTTGAGCCACAGTCTGTATTGTCTTCTGAACAAGATACAAAAGAAAGGATACTGCCTTTTCACAATAACTTTTAGTCCTTTTATGGATTTTCTCTTTTCTAAGCTAAGTGCATTGGTTTTTTAAACATTTCTTTGTGTGGCATGATCCATACAGCTCATTCCCATTCTGGATGTACTCTAGTTTTTAGTGTGTACCTGAAATGACGCATAATATCCTGTGTGATTGAATACAAATTTCTTAGGAACTGTTCCTTCCTGTGATTTAAGACAGTAATTACTGGGTTTTGGTTAGGAATATAGGCTTTGGTATCATACAGATGAGGGTTTGAATTTTTACTTTGTTCCTAACAACTGTGTCATTAATCTCTCAATTTCCATAGTATTATTACCAAAGAGGGTTAGTGTAAGAATTAAATGAAATAATGTACATTTAAACATGTAGCATTTTTCATGGCTCTAGTAAAGGCCCAATAAGTGGATAATTTTAAGCTTATCAGTATAGCCTAAAATTGCCATAGATTTTTTTGACAGCTGTTTCATATTACTACTGTTAAATAACTTTATAATCATTATGCTAATGTATTTGTTATTCATCAACTTTTGCTACTACCCTGAGACTTTCTCACCTTCCACCTTTAGCCATCTCCACATTTTGAAAGCCAGCCCCATTCTTTTAAGACTCAGCTTATTCAGTGTATTTTCTGGAAGTTTACCCCCCCCCCAATTCTTGGGATCCAGAAGTATTTTGTTCTCACTTATGGCATTTGTTACAATGGCATTTGTTCAAATTTGCACAAGATGGAAATCAAAAATAGGAACAATTCACTTGAGAAGTTTATAAAAAGGTAAGGGATGATTTGAGATTTAATATCTTACCAAAGCTCAAGAAAAAGAAAAAGCAGATTAGTTGAACTCCCCATTCCGTATCAGAGTACTCATTTCAAGTGATTGAGATGCGTAAAGAATGAAGCTTGAAGTAGGCTCATCTATGATTTTTAACTACAGTATTTTGTATTTTAAAATGGGTACTTGGCACAGGCATTATTGGCAGGTAGAAATAAGAGGTAAGGGTGAATGAATGGACCATAGATGTCAGGTAGAAATAAGAGGTAAGGGTGAATGAATGGACCATAGATATCTGTAAAGAATCTTTTTCCCAGAAATGCTATGGCATCGCCATCCTCCCAAAATGGATGCAGGTGAACCTGACTCTGGTCTTGTACCTGTGTTGCATTAGATATAATCAGATCAAGACAAATTGATGTTTTTTCTCAACTATGAGTTGAGAAATATTTTATAATTTGAATAACAGACCTCATATCTATGTTTATACTGCTACATTTAGAGAAAAATTTAGGTTGCATATTTGGACCTTTTAACCTTCTTAGGATTGTTATAGTAACCCACAAAGGAGGAAAACCTTTGTATGTTATTTCTTTCCTATTGTTCATGAATGGTATTTAGAACATTATACAATTACTAATTTGAGGCATGATGTGATCTCAAGAATTATGTTGCTTTTGGCTTTGTGGGTATTTAACGTTTTAAATTTTGAAATACATATTTGTAGGAAGTTGTAAAGGTAGTACAGCATATTTTGCCTTTTAACACCTAGAAGCATTAAGTCTTTTTATTTCCCCTCCCCCCAAAAAACACCTAGAAGCCAGTTGTCTTCTGTCCTTCTGTTTCACTAACTATAACATATTATTTACCATGCCTAATTCACAAGAATCTTACAGAAAACAGTTGCAAAATGCATTCACAATTCTAAAATAAAATACTTAAAAATTTTTTAAAGGCATTTGCAAAAACAAGTAGATTTTTTTTTTTTTGTAGTATTGTAATATATTTAATTGTGAGGCTCTACTCCTTTGTAATACAGAAACCAACTAAATCTCAGTCAGTATAATGTAAAACAGTCTCTGGAGTCAGATTCACATGGAATGGTACCCTGACATACTTAATCAGCTGGTGATCACTTAAATTTTTGAGACTCAGTTTCCTTGTTTAAATGGGGATAATAATGGTACTTCTTAGGATTGTTATTAGAATCAAAACATGAGATGATACATATAAAACATTTAAAACATAGTGAGAAGTCAGTGTTAGTTATTGCCCATATTAATATATTACATAGGTGATTAGTATATTTCTCAGATTCATAATAAAAGTAAGTTGTAACTTGTAAGAATTTCACATTTTTCATTAGTGTAATAACTGTTAAAAACTATACTCAAGCTTGGCAAGTACATTAAGTAAAGTATACTTCATATTCTTTTAACTTAGTAACCTTATAGCAAAAAAAATGAGGAAAGGATTATATTGGTTATTGGATTGATGTGATATACAATAATCACTTTAATAGCCTTATCTAATAGATCATCCCAGGAGCATTAGCCAATATTTTTTTAGTAAAGTTTGGAAGGAAAATTTGATTTTTCTTTTGTAATATATTTTCATCAATGTTAAAGATTAATTTTTAGTTAACATGCAAGCATAATGTGTATGTAAAATATATATCTACAGTGGCTTAGAAAAACTCTTTGCACATGAAGGTACTCAATAAATATTTGTTACATTAAGAATAAATGAGTATTTTATAAACTATTGAGTGTTTTATAAACATTTTTATTTTTAATGATATTGTTATTAAAATAAACTCAAGATCTCAATATTTTGAGAATATTTGTGATAAGTTTTTTAAGTGAAAGTAACATAATATAAATTAATTATTTTAAAGTGAACAATTCACGAATATTTAGTACATTCACAATGTTGTACCACCACCATCTATCTGGTCCCAAAACATTTTCATCACTCCAAAGGAAATCCTGTAACCATTAATCAGGTGCTCCTCATTCTTCCCTCCCCCGCCCTTTGGCAACCACCAATCTATATTCTGTTTCTGTGGATTTACCTATTCTGGGTATTTCATATAAATGTAGTCATATAACATGTGACTTTCAGTATCTGGTTTCTTTCACTTATTTTTGAGGTTCATCCCTATTGTAACATGAATGAGTACTTTATTCCTTTTTATATGTGAATTATTTTCTGTTTTATGTATATGCTACCATAATTTGTTCATTCATCTATTGATTTACATTTGGATTGTTTCTACCTTTTGGTTATAGTGAATAGTGCTGCTACAAACATTTATACATATTTGAATACCTGTTTGTAGTTCTTTTGGGTATATACCTAGAAGTAGAATTTCTGAGTTATCTGGTAATTCTGTATTTAACTTTTTGAGACGTCATCAAGTGTTTTCATCATAGCTGCACCAGCTTACATTCCCACCAGCAACGTATGAGGATTCAAATTTGTCTACCTCCTCATTAACACTTGTTATTTTCTGTTTGTTTTTAATTATAGCCATGTAGTAGGTATGAAGTTAAGATTTGACCTTCCATTTCCCTGATGACCATGATGTTGATGGAGGATCTTTTCATGTGTTTGTTTTGGTTCTTCATATATCTTCTTTGTTTTTTGTTTAGAAACTTTTTTCTAACGTACGTGTATAGTGCTATAAATTTCCCTCGTAATCCTGCTTTAACTGTATCCCAGAAGTTTTGATATGCTTTATTTTCATTTTCATTCACTTCAACATATTTTTTAAATTTCCCTTGGTACTTCTTTTATTTTTTTTCTATTCTTTTTTTTTTTCCTTCTGTTTTCTTTTTCTGCATTCCCATGGGTTACATGTATTTTATTAGAATTACATATTGATTTATCTAGAGCAGCAGTCCCCAACCTTTTTGGCACTAGGACGCCAAAGATCCAGGATTTCCATGGATGTGGGGGAGGGGGAGATGGTGAGCAATGGGAAGTGGCTGTAAATACAAATGAAACTTTGCCCCCCACCTCCTGCTGTGCAACTCAGTTCCTAGGGCTACAGACTGATACTGCTGTACTGGACCATTGCCTGAGGGTTGGGGACTACAGATCTAGTGTGTTTTTGAGTTTAATGTCTTTGTATAGTTTTTTTCATGGTGGTTTTATGTATTCATTATATAACTACCACTTAGCAGTTTACCAGCATCATCACTTTACCAATTCAAGTGAAGTGTAGAAACTCTACCTCCATTTATTCTCCCCCATTTACAATATAATTGACTCAAATATTTGCTCTACATACATTTAGAACCACATCACATATTGTTATAATAATTTTTGTATTATCTGTCCAACACAATTGTGAAAACTCAAGAGGAAAAGGAAAGTTTATTGCACTTACCCATATTTTTATTCTTTCCATTTTTTATTCTTTCTTTTTGATGTTTTGAGATTGTTTATCTTTTTCTTTCTGTTTAGAGAATATTTTTTAGCCAATCTTTTAGGGTAAGACTACTGACAATAAATTATTTTATTCCATCAGAGTTATTTTCCCCTTCATTCCTGAAATTATATTCCCTAGGTGTAGGATTCTTTTATTTCAGCATTTGAAAAATCCTATACCACTTCCTTCTGGCTTCATGGTTTCTGATGAGAAATATGTTATTCTAGTTTTCTCTTTGTAGGTAAGGCATCGTTTTCCATACCTGCTTTTCCAGGGTTTTTTTGTTTTGTTTTTTGCTTTCAGAAGTTTAATTATGATGTATCTTGACATGGATATCTTTGTGTTTATCTTATTTGGAGTTCATTCTTTTTCTTGAAACTGTATGTTTCTTGCCAGCTGTATGAAGTTTTCAGCCATCATTTCTTTCTTTTTTTTTGAGACAGAGTCTCACTCTTGCCTGGGCTAGAGTGCAGTGGTATCATCACTGCAACCTCAGACTCCTGGGCACAAGCAGTCCTCTGCCTCCCGAGTAGCTGTGACTACAGGTGCATGCCACCACATTTGCTAATTTTGTTATTTTTTATAGAGATGGGATTTTGCTCTTGCTCAAGCTGGTCTCAAACTCCTGACCTTAAGCAATCCTCCCATTTCAGCCTCCCAGAGTGCTATGATTACAGGTGTGAGCCACTACGCCCAGCTTATAATTTCTGGAGTACTTTTCCAGCCCTGCCTCCTTCTCTTTTTTTTTTTTTTTTTTTTTTTTTTTGAGACAGAGTCTCACTCTATTGCCTAGGCTAAAGTGCTGTGGTGTCAGCCTAGCTCACAGCAACCTCAAACTCCTGGGCTGAAGCGATCCTTCTGCCTCAGTCTTCCAAGTAGCTGGGACTACAGGCATGTGGCACCATGCTCGGCTAATTTTTTCTATATATTTTTAGTTGGCCAATTAATTATCTATTTTTAGTAGAGATGGGGTCTTGCTCATGCTGAGGTTGGTTTTGAACTCCTGACCTTGAGCGATCCTTCTGCCTCGGTCTCCTAGAGTGCTAGGATTACAGGCATGAGCCACCTCGCCTGGCCGCCTTCTCTCTTTTGAAGACTCTGTTGTACCAATGTTAGATCTTTTGTTTTGGATCACAATTCTCTGAGCTCTGTACATTTTTGCTTTTGTTTTTTCCTTTCCTTTCTTTCTTTTTTTATTTTTTTAAATTTCTCTTACCAAGTTGTGATTTGAAGTTGTTTTTTTTTTCCTTAATCCATTTTCCTACTGCTATTCAGACTCAGCAGTTTCTTTTATTTTACAGTTTGCTAAACTTTTCTCCATCCTTTCCATTCTATTGAACTCATTCACTGAGCCATTTATTTTAGTTATTGTATTTTTGAGCTTTAAAATTTCCGTTTGGTTCTTCTTTGTATGTCAAGGCATATAAAGTATATACTTCATATATCAAGGCACCCTCACCGATAAACAATTCTTAGATAGGCACTACTGGTTTACTCTTTGATTTCTCCTTGCCTTTGATCTTTATTTGTGATTAACCTCTTTTTTCTGCATGCTTGACAATGTCTTTAGGTAGGTTATCAGGCCTCATTTTCCCAGGAGGTATTTTCTTTTTAGGGGTAGTTAATCTGAAGTGATGGACCCCCTTGCCTATGGTTGGGCTCTAAGGAGAAGCCCTGAAATGTACAAGCCAACCTTGTGAGAGTCCATAGTTTTCTCATCATATTCTCAAAGGAGTCCATGGCCCAAAAAATTACTGTGAGCCACTAATGTATATTTTTGCTTTGCTACATTATGAACATGTAGTTTAATCTCCTGTAAACCATCTTAGCTTATTATCTACTGGAGAGTTAATATTTTTATTGCCAATTTCTATGTTTTCTTCCTAAAATTATAGATATTAAAATTTGTTCATATATTTTTCTTAATATTCTTTGCCTTTTTTTCTCCTCTCCCCACTCTACTTTGCCTTTTATTATCTATTTACCTGTTATCAATCTGTTTATATTATTTTTTTACTTTGACATGCAGAAGTTTTGGTATTTGAGGGCAAGGCAATGTATTGCTCCTTCCCTTTGTTATTTCTTTTATCCCTCTGGTCTTAAAATGTCATCCAAAATACAGAAATATTATGCATTTTCAGTTCTCTTCAGTTATTCTGTAGTCTGATATATGCATCCTTATAACTTTAATGCTACATAGATTTTAGGTTGGTGTATATAATGTTTCATACTTAGCTAATCATTATATTCTTTTAATAAATAAGGCCTTGCCAATATGAGATAGGTAAATGTGGTTATTATTAATGGTTTTTTAAAAAAGAGTTGAATTTGTTGATAACCTGCCACATGGAAAAGTTCATCAAGCTCAGGCATGTGTCACCTTCAACTGGAGCCTAGAGAAAAACTAGAATTGCCGTGGAGTTAGTTCATTGTACATCTTCAGTGTTGGAAATACTGGTGCCAGTGGTGCCTGGCCCGCCTGCAATTTCATGACTCTCAGATTATTTCCCATTATTTGTAGGCTATACATGTTGTAATGATTTTGAAATGGCTTGCATATCAGATTCTCTATACAATTGAACCTTAAACAATGCGGGGACGAGGGATGCCACTCCCTGCACATTTGAAAATGTGCACATAACTTTGACTCCCCCAAAACTTAACTACTAATAGCCAACTATTGACTGGAAGCCTTACCGATAACACAGTCTATTAACACATATTTTATATGCTATATGTATTATGTATTATATACTTGCAATATAGTAACAGAGAAAAGAAAATATTATTAAGAAAAGGAAGAGAAAATATATTTTCTGTTTATTAAGTGAAAGTGGATGATAAGGATCTTCATCCTTGTTATCTTCACAATTAGTAGACTAAGGAGGAAGTAGAGGAGTTGGTCTTGCTCTCTCAGGGGTTGCAGAGGCAGAAGAGGCAGAGGAGGTGGGAGACAGGAGAAGTAGGTACACTCAGTATAACTTCTATTGAAAAAAATCCCTGTATGAGTGGACCCATGGAGTTCAAACCCATATTGTTCAAGGGTCAACTGTAATTTATTACTCAAACATGAAGAAAACATTACATCAAAGTATTTTAAATAATATTGCCTATGTTCTTTAAGTGCACTACAAATGTGCTGTAACTAATAAACCTTCCTCGGTGATTAAAAAGAGCCTCAGAAGAAGCTATACTAACTAGAGGTAGAGCATCTTTGATAAAAAAAGAATTAGAACTACTGAATACAAAGACTGTGTCCATAGTGCAACCACCTATATTGATTTTAATTATAATTATTTTGTATTAATTTACCATTAATAGTAGTTACTTCTATTTAAGTGCAATTTGATTTTATAAATATTATTAACAAAATTGCTCATAACATTCCATGCTACTTTTATCTTTTTATATAGTTTTAGACCTATAATATAATTGTCCTGTATATTTAAGCAAAGTAAAGACACTTGAAAAAATAGGAAATGCATGTAAATATTATTTGAGTAAGGAAAGTGGTTATTCTCATATTTGTACCTTTTCAAAATTTAAGACTTTTAAAATTGTGTGAACTATGTAGTCTATATAATTTAATATACATAATAAACAAGGAATAATAGTTACTTTTTAAAAATATGCTAGTTTCGTGACCCAGCTAGAGTTTTGATACCTTAAAAAATAAAAAAATCTACTGATTAAATAACTTCTTTTCAAATGTAATTTTTATTAATTTAATAGCTAATTTTCAAAGTAATTATTTAGATATATAAAATTATATAAGTTGATACAATAATTTTTAAAACAATATTATAGTTTGTCTCTATTATGTTCTTTATAGATAAAATACCCATTCACGAAGTAGTACATAAAAATCTGCTTTTCTAAATATTTTATTTAAAAAAAATCTAGTGACAATAAATTCAGCACTGTTGATTTTAGGTGAATCTTTTAAAGGTAATTTCACACATATCTGGGCTGCTAGAGGAAACCTCTCACACTTCTGTCAGCAGTCTAGTGTCAAAAGCACTGTTTTAGTTCCCTTAGTAGAAAAGGGAAGATGTTTGGACATAACATTACCATAATCGTTTTGAACTGTAATGATGGTTTGAGGTTGTGTGGAAGGTAAAATTCCTTTAAAATTGAATATAACAATGTTCATAGATTCATAGGTTTTTGATAAATATTTTTTGAATTTATTTGAAGACAACTTCCAAATCTTGTGTGGATGCTTATCATCATACATCACCTTGATTTATAAGTTCATTTATAAAGCACTGTTGATTTGAAAAATATTATGGTATATGCTTCTCAGAAATCTTTCCTGGCTCCTTATCCTTTCCTTTTCTTCTTAGCCTATTTTATTGATTCTTTTTTTCTGCCTGCCTTTTAAATATTGGTATCCAATAGACCCATCTCCTCCGTGCTACATATTCCAGATTATCTAAGCAGCTACATATTCCAGATTATCTAAGCAGCTTTGTCTATTCCCATGGTTTCCTGAGCTGTCTTCTGCTTGAACCTTTATTCTCAACTCTAGACGTATTTGCCCAGTTATTTGCATAACATATCCTGGATGTTATATATGCCTCCTGGATCCCTGGCAGTCCAATGATGTGTTCAATATTAAGCTCATTATCTATTTCTGTCCCCATTCCCAACTCCTTACCCTGAAAAGGGGTATGTATATTTGCATATAAATATATAACACATGTATATATCTGTCATATATGTACTTTTCCTCTTGTTTTGGAAAGCCCACTACAGTAGCAGCAGGCCCAGAACTTTTAATTCAAGTCTTTTGAATACAAATCCTTAGGTCAGACTATATTCTCTGTATCTTCTGAACCAAAATTTAAGATGCCTGCTTTGTCAATATTTGAAGCCTGAACTTGTTATTACAATTATATCACATTGCTTTTTCATGTTTCCTTATTAAATTGTCAGCATTATAGGAGGGAGACTAATGTAATGTAATGTAGTATAATATAAAATTGCACATATAATGTAAAATTACAATTATACTAAATAAAATGTGTTGTATAAGATAAATATACATATTTTAAAAGGTGACTTGACCTAGTCAGGGGGATCAGATAATGCTTCCCTGGGAAGTGACTGAATTGAAATGTGAAAGTTGAAGAGTTAACCAGGCAAGATTGGGTTTTGGGGGGATGGGGAATGGAAGAGCATTCAAGACAGATAAGATAGTGTGTACAAAGATCTAGGGGCAGGAGGGTACATGCTATATGTGTGACCAGTTATCACTGTACAAAGTAATTTGCAGTCTTATTAGATATTTTTTCCCTCTCATTTTCTTTTCCCCTTCTTCCATTCTTGCATCCCTCTCCTTAAAAAACATACTTGAAGCTGAAGTTGACATTAAATAGAGAATAGTAGAAAGCAAAATATAACTGCTTTTCAAACTGTATAGCAGACAGTGATTTAAATTAGAGGAACCATGAAATTTAAGGGATAAACCTAGCCAGGACTTACCTGTAATGCAGCACCAAAAAGAAACAGGTTTTGTGGTGGTGGTGTTTCTACTAAAGTCGTATTAGCATTTATAATCATTGTCCTACATTTTCATAAATGAGGGAGTAACTAAATCCTAGGTAATAAATTTTAAAATCTTAAAGATTTTATAAGTGATTTCTAAGTGCATTTTTTACTATGAAGTTTAGTATTCCGTATAATCTGTCTTTTGTGTGTTTAAAAGTTAATTTAGGCTATAGAAATTCTATTAGAATGTAAAGTGACTTTTGAACTGTACTAAAGTACTCTCTGGTCTGTGCTATTCTATACTTGATGACTTTCTTTATTCTTTTGTTCTTGATATACATATATATTATCCTTCAAAAGTAATTCTGAAGCTTTAGTCCTCAAAACATTTCTTCAACTCCTCTTTACCCAGATTATGTTCTAGGCCAGGGGTCCTCAAACTTTTTAAAGAGGGGGCCAGTTCACTGTCCCTCAGACAGTTGGAGGGCCAGATTATAGTTTAAAAAAAACTATGAACAAATTCCTATGCACACTGCACATATCTTATTTTGAAGTAAAAAAGCACCCGAATGTGGCCCACGGGCTGTAGTTTGAGGACTCCTGTCTAGGCTATAGCTATTTTAGAATCAACTAGATTGATCATCTTAAAAACTCAAGTTATTTACTCATATTTTTCATATGCCTTAGTCCTTTGCTCTTGTTTTATTTTGTTTATTTATGTGTTTATCTTTCCTTATCCTGGTCCCAAGTTCGGTGTTCATAACTTCCTTATAGTTTAATGTCATTAAAAACTTAGTTGGTGTCTGCTTTTCTTTGCAGAAAGGGCTATTGCAAGACATGAAGTGCGAGAAATTGAGCAACGACATACAATGGATGGCCCTCGGCAAGATGCAGCTTTAGATGAGGAAGAGGACATGGTGATCATTTATAACAGAGTTCCCAAAACTGCAAGCACCTCGTTTACCAATATCGCCTATGACCTATGTGCAAAGAATAAATACCATGTTCTTCACATCAACACTACCAAAAATAATCCAGTGATGTCACTGCAAGATCAGGTAATTACTGCTTAGGGAATGCATAAACAAATGTTTTCTAATACTTCCTCAAATTTTGAATCTCAAGGAGATAAAGTGTTTTAAAGGAATGTGTGTGCTAATCTCAATGAATCATAAGCCTCTTAGGGGAAGGGACCAACCAATTAAACTTTTGTTTAATTTTGCTTCACAGTATTTGGTGCATTTCCTTGCATATAATAAGTGTTCAGATATTTGTAAAATAAAGGAATTAATGAGTATCCTGAATTTTTAAAGAGAAAATTGATGCTTCTCAGGATAGTATCATTTTAAAAATATGAAATAATTTTGGCAACATACTCTGCAATGAAAATTTCTCCACTTAAGATAGAGAAATAGTTGATGAATCCTTGTACTCAATTTTTTGATTAGCCTCCTGAATCTTATCTCATCTTTAATAATTTATATAAATGTTAGCTAAATAAAGTCCTGGAGACCAGAGATTGTGGCTTATATTTTCATTATAATCTTGCCTTTTAAATTTTCAAGAAATTTTATATAAACAGATGAATAGATAATTTTATGAAATAGCTTTAAGAAAAGTAGAGGAAATCATCTTATTAAATCAAGTTTGCTCATCTCTTTGGCACTAGTGGCACATATTTCCCTCATACCTGTAGTTCTTACTATAATAATAAATAAAATTTTCTCTATAAATATTGAAAGGTATGGGAATTTGGCCCTGTAAGAAGAAAAGGTAACATTTGAAATTACTGTTTAGGGTCAAATACCATGTTGGAGTAGTCTTATTAGAAAGGTCTTTAAAGTTAGAATGATATTTATCTGTTTGAAAGCAGCTGAACTTGTATGTTACAAAATTAGCTGTCATCTTACTATTTAGCATAACTATAATCGTTACACTGCAGCAAGAGAATAATATTGATACACTTGATTAAGATTAGCTCTCTTTCTAGAGAGCTGTTGGTAAAGGCTAATGGTATAGGGCATATCATCTGCCCACATAAATCTTGGTTCTCTGCAGGAGCCTCCAATATTATTTTTTATAGAACCAAAAGTCTGTATCTGTTGGCCAAACCAAATAACTCTTCTATAAATGAGAAGAAACATGAGCTTTTTTAGCTAAGTGGGTCATAAAAACTATTCATTATATAATATTATATATCTCAAGATCAGTATTTCAAATATTCTGTTTTTATACAGCATGTAGTAGGATTTAAACCTTTTTGCTTTTCAAAATATTCCTTGGTTTAAAAGCAGCATGTCTTTAACACATAATAATTTCAGATTTACGCAGTAGTATTTTTTAGAAAAATAAAGTTAACTTGTTTGTTCAATTTTTGGAGTTATTTTGTGTCCAGCATTACAGATTTTTCTGGTAGCTACAAGATGTCTGGCAATGACATCAACCATTTCTTCATTGAAATATAAATCTGCAGAAGCTCACCCCATATGACATTTATAGACATCATGTAGTAGTATATTTTCCAAGTTAAATTTGGATGGGATAAATCTTGTTTTTCTTTCAGTAACTTGTTACATATATTAAAAAAAAAACAGGAGAAAAGTATAAATATTATCTTTAAAACAATTAGATTACACAATGAACAACACTTAAAACATGTTTATGTGGGGCAGAGTAGAGGAATATTCTTGATCATTATCTGACATACTTCAAAATGTCAGCTGGTAGTTCAAAATCTGATCTTAATAATGGCTTATATTATGATTTTCTCTAATATGCTATAACTATAATTAGACAGTTCTATATAGAAGTAGTTGTTAAAACAAGTCATATTTACTGCTTCCCTTTCTTTTGCATGACATATTAGCATTTTTATTTCACTTTCCATTTGTTAAGCTTTGTCTAAGTATAAGCTTTAAAATGTACTATATTCCTTGAAAATGGTTTTTAAAGTGTTCACCGAAGCCCATTTTAATATAACATACCTATAATTTTGAGTGTTTTACATACAAAAATTTAAAGTTTTTGTGTACTTTTCTCAGCTACTTAAATAGGAATTAAATGACCTATTTGCTCTTTTTCTTCTCTAAGAAATAGTTTCTAATCAGTATCTGACTTAAGAGCGGCTTAAAAGATATTAAATCTACTGTTGTCCCAGCCTTCCAAATAGGTGACAATACTCTTTATTCCTTCACCTTCCAACCTCAGCAGTTTAATCTGCTTGATAACTGGCTTTAGCCCCAGCTCCTTCCTAGACATATTTTGTACATACTGTACCAGCACTGTGCTAACTTTGTTTACATACTTAATTATTTCTCAAAAATTTTAAAGGCAAAGCTCAAATATTTTTAGTCTGGTATAAAGCTATTATTGAACAGCTATTCATATTCTGCTTATCCTTAGAAGTAGTTGACACCTTTGCTTTCAGGTTTCTCATTTATTTATTGAGTATGTAATATATACAGAATATTGTGCCATATTATGTGGGGAAATATACCAAAGAAATAAAAAGCAAGGCTATGTCTTTCAAGGAACTTATTTATAATTTACTTGGGAATGTAAAACATAGACAAGGACTATGAGGACAGTTAAAAGAAAATATCAGTTTATGGTAATCTCACCAAAATGTTTAACCAAAAATGTTTCTTGCCAAAACGTTTGACCCAGGCAAATTCATATTGCGGAACATTCTATAGAACACTATCCTAGACTCTTCTAACGTGTCTTATGTCATGACAACCAAAAATGAGGGTGGAGGGCAGGCCTCTTTAGACTAGAAGGGACTGAAGAGACATGGAAACCAAATGTAATGTGTAATCTGTTACCAAATCCTTTATCAAAAATGATCACGTCCTTGCTCATAGACAGTGCAACCTGAAGTATATAGGGGTGAAGTATGATTGTCTGCTACTTGCTTTCATATGGTCAGAAAGAATTGAGTATGTGCAAATATAGAGACAGGGAGAAAAAAAGAGATAAAAGTGGCAAAATGTTAACAATTAGTGAATTTAGGTGAAGAGTATAGGGATGTTTACTGTACTTTTGTCTCTCAACTTTTCTGTAGTTTAGGGATTTTTTAAAATTAAAAGTTGGGATAAAAGAAAATGAAAAGCTAAAACAACAAGATTGAAAAATGAACATTTAAAAACATAAGACATGAAAAACTAAGCAATTAAAATGAGGTAGTCTCACTCATGAGAGTTATACTTTTGAGATGGACTCAGTTAATAGACAACAATTGGCAAGAGGTAGGTAACCAATCCATTCCTCCAGTTGGAAAATGGAATTCATTCTGCTCTCATGAAATTATCTTCACATTAGAGAACTTCTTGTTTTTAAAGTATGCCAGATAGGTGTGATTAACAGAATCTTTTTATGATCTTTCTTAATTCTTTTCTGCCCTCAGGTCTGTTTAGTTCTGTGATTATGTTTAATTCCTTTTGTTAAGACACTGGAAATATCTAGAATTTTTATTCTCTGTAGGATAACAAAATAATATAAATTTTTTCTTTTAATTCACCCACAAGCCAGTTTCTGGTCATTTGCATTAGAACTCACAGTTTGCTATGATTTGCAGATACTTTTCAGAGCAGTGCTTTAAATGAGAGCTCTCGACTATCACTGGTTAAAATGCAGGTTCAGCTTCAGAAGGACCAAGATGGATCCTTAAAATCTGAATTTCTAAAAAGCTCCAACTTGATGCCAAAACTGATGGTGCTGGTCCTTAAACTACAGTTGGAGTAGCAAAGATCGAGAACATGATTCACAGTGGGGATATGGGAAGATGAATATTATAATCTTCCCAGGGGTACTTACCTTTAAATTCATGTTTCTACCTCCCCTGCAAAATCCAAATCTTTACCTAGGCCAACAGGACCTTTTTAATGTAGCACTGGTCCATTGCTCCATCCTCTCTCTAGCCACCCTGACCTTGGGATTCATTGCTTGCACCAAGCCTTTCCCATTTTAAGGCCTCTGTACTTACCATTTCCTTTTAGAATGTTCATCTCCTGGCGTCTCCCACAGTTGGCTTTCTGTTATCCATTTAAAGTTTCAGCATAAATGACATCCTCTTAGGAAAACCTTGCCTGGCCATCCTATATATTAAATACCTCTGACAACTTACTCTGTACTGTATCACTCTCTGTATCTTTCCTAGTACTAATCAGATTACAAAATTATCTTATATATTTATTTACTGTCTGTCTTTTCCTCTATTATAAGTCTTTAAGGGCAGTAACCTTGTCTGTCTTGTTCATCATGGTATCCCATGCTCAGAATATTGCCTGAGATATGGTAGGTGCTTTATAAAATATTTTGTTAAATGAATGATAAATGAATGAACAAATGAACCAGTTAAGTTTCAGATAGTAGTTCTTAGCTAAACATGATACCAGGATGATAATTACTGGCAGAGTGAGTCCCTCTTATTGATGGAAGTATAATTTATCCTTACTTCTCAGGTGATTTGGGAAATGCTACCCTATCATCACCCAAAACAGGGTGAGCAACATAGCTCTGAACTTCTGAAGATATGTTCTGTTGCTGCTAAACTTTGCTTATATTTTTATCCAGCCACTACTTAGTTTGCCTTTTAGTGTAGAAAACATACTGTCTCGTTTAGTCTCATAAAAGTACCCGTGGCCTTACAAGAAATGTCTATTTTAAGTAAATGTACAAGTAGGAGTTTTGTATATAGTAATTACTCAAGTTAATAGTAGCATTCTTTCGTTAGATAGTAATTACAAAGTTGGAATTTAGCCAGGATTTTCAGGGTGACGTTTCTACTCCTTTAGATAGTGAAAGCAAGCTCTTTTGTGATCACAGTCATAATGTTGAGGTTAATATATTAAGAATATAGGTCAAGATACTACCGTTAGTTAGATGGTGCTTTCTTAGCCTTTTCCTGTAGCACCGGTTCAGGTCTAATTCAACTAACAAATAAGTCACCACAGCGCTAGCTACATTGCTTATGTTTTCCCTAAAGGTCTGTTCTTATTACTTGCTATCTGGACTCTGCTTGAGCTATAAAATCTGACAAAAACCACAGTTTAAAATCTGCTCCAGGCTAGTGGTCAAAACATCTTTTCATGTACTATATCTAACTACTGCTTCTGAAACATTCTTCTTAATAGTGTATTTCTTTTCTCCAAGTCAGAGTTTTCAATGTCTTTAGTCTTCTTAACTTAATTTAGTGCTATTAAATTTTGTTTCTTTTTTGCCTATCACTTTACCTTTTATTACTGCCAAGTGTAGTCAGTAAGGATCCGTAAAATGAACTGAGTAGAAGCTTACTCACCCACTCTCAGTTTACTCTTCTTATTCCTCTGAATTCCAGAGTCTTTTCTCAAAGTCTTGGGCAGAATGGCCCTGTGTAGAGAAAACACCAGAAGCAAACAAACTGAAAGACAAAGCAAATGGTACAGGGGAAGTGAGAAGGCAGAAAATGATAGAGCAAGCCTAGAACTGGATTGATGAAGAGATGGAGGTGAAAAAGTGGAGACAGGGAGAATTCTGGAGAACTAAGGATAAATAATAAACATGGCTGAAAGGAGAATTTAAAAAGAAAACTTCTTAAAAATACTGCTTTTCAAAGCAGCTTATATTTCTTTGGAGAACAGTTTTGAAGAAGAGATAAAGATGGTATGGAATTCAGTAGTATGTAAATGGCACTTCTGAAGGCTCAGGCTATTTTCCAGATTAGTGTGAACAACCACTTTAACTGTATTGGCATCTTTTGTTTGCTTAGCACTTTTTTCTTCCTTATAAAGAAGGAAGTTTAAGATCTTTTGCTTTTCACAATTTTAAATCAGCCATAGCTTTATTAATGAGACTTTATTGCCTTAGTTAAATGTTGATGAGATGAAAGAAAAACATAAATATATCTATTAAGTATGTAGCCTTTGGTATTCTTTTATTAATACTTGGAGATTGGAAAGAGATTCCGTGTTTTGGAAACTTTAACAATAGTAGAATCTAGAGAATTTAAAAGTAATAATAATCTATCTGAATTTACTTCAGATAGCATAAATTTAGGAAATAAAGTTCAAAATCTTATATAGATATTTAGACTTAGTCTCTTGGTTTTGACCAGCAGTACTCAGCAATGCCTGGGATTACCCAAAACAATAAAAAGAGAGGGGAATATAAATCAAGGGTTATTGTTGAAATGGGTGTCTAGTAACAGAGTAGTGATCAGGGTAGATTAGAAATTGAGATTATGAGGAAGGTAATGAGTGAATTCATAAAGAAATAAGTGAGAGAGTTATGTCAACAGGGCTTTGCTATCTCGTAGACATGAGGGAGTTTGAGTGACTGGATGTGAGGGATTAATTTAGTAGTGGATAAAACCTAAAATTTTCAGTGTCTAAATTTGTTAATCAGAATCATGATGAGAATGAAGTCTGTTGTCTTTTCCTTTTAAATCCTTCCCTTTTTTGTCTCCTCTGTTTTAAGTTGAACAGTAATAATTTAAGGAAATTAGCTAATGGCATAGAAGGACGATTGTATGAAAACTTAAGGTATGTGGTTCTTGAGCTTCAGTTTCTTTATTATAAAATAAAGAATACAGGATGCTTAGGTCCCTTTCATCTCTCAAATTCTGAAACTTTGAGTCTGTAAACAAGAGGTTTTGAAATTGGCAACAGCAGAGGAAAATTCATGCCTAGTTCTGTTCTCTGCCTTCACCAAAGTCCTCCCTGAGACTAGCTGGAGGCACAGACCTTTTTCTTATTTCATTCGTTTTTAAATGATGTTTCATGGAATGCTTGGTTCCAAACTGCTTCAGGCATCACTTTGAGGGGCAGGGCATGAAGAGCAGACAAAGTTGGTAGGGTTCACTCTGCTTCTGTTTCCCTTTCTATTTTATATATTATGGTAGCTTATAAAATTACCAAAAATTTTGCTCTTTTTCAGTATACTTTTACTGAAACAGTTATTAAGAGAATATTCTTGCTAACGACCTTCTGTAGACCTCAGGCCTCCTTTGCAAGCATTACAAGCCTCGTATTAATCAAGAGCTAGTCCCTGGCCACACACATGCCGAAGCCTTGCTCCTCAGGGTGGCCCATGGACCAGCAGCATAGCCATCACCTGCAGATTTGTTGGAAGTGCAGAATCTTGGGCCCCACTCCAGACCTATTGAATCAGAATCTTCATTTTAATAAGAGTCCCAGGTGATTCATTTGCACATTCAAGTTTGAGAAGCCTTGTAGCAGTCCAGGTATTAATCGAGCTTCCTGGGCTCTTCAACTTATATTGAAAGACACACATTTTATTTATCCTCATGAAGGGATTTAGTTGAATATTGACCATCCTTAGAAAGATTGGAGGAAAAAGGATGCTTGAAGTTTAGACCTGAGTCTTATTTCTGTCCTAGTCCTTCACCACAGTATACTCCAAGTTTACACCGTGATCTTCCCTAACATTTGGCTTATATCACACTGTTTTCTCAGTCTAGCATCTCCTTTCATTTCCCCCTATACCACCACGTCCATATTAAATCTCAGCTTCTAGAAAATAGAACTGAGTTGCTAAATATATCTTACGCTCCTTTTAACCACTACCTCTACTTCCTTATTCTCTTTGTCTTCTATTTTCCTCTCACTTTTGGCTGAAATACTGAAACTGATTTTCATAAAAACCAAAGGTTTGTATGAAATAATTTACCATTTAGTGGCAGTTATAAGATCTTTTCATAATCAACACATACAATTTTTTAAGGATTCAGATTTTTGGTTATCTAATTTTACATTTTCCTTTGTTTCCTTTTCATTTGTGATTTCATATTTTCATTCTATTTGGTGCCTCAGTTGAACAAATAGGAAAAAACATGAGACCCTCAAATCACACATTTGTTTGGCTCTTTTGGTTTCAATGGGGAAAAAATTGAAAAAAATCTGCTATAACAACACCATGTGTTTTCTAATGCCACCTAATTTTATCTACATTCAATTTATTTTAAGTGTGTGTGTGTGTGTGTGTGTGTGTGTGTGTGTGTGTGTGTGTATATATATATATATGGATAAGATATCAAGTAAAACTTATTTATTTTCCCTTGTAAAATCTGTTATTTCTTTTAGTATATGAGTTATTATTGGTTCCCCTAAAAAATAAATTCTCTCAGAAGCTTTCATTTTCCCTAGTTCACATTCTCTGACATATGGCTGTCTCTGCACTGTTTCCCTTTCTTACCTTACCAGTAGGCCTTATCTAGGAGGCAGCCATCATCTTTCATTGCTGATATGAAGTGCTCTAGAATATCTCCGTGTGACTATTCTAAAATGTAAATGAAAGATTGGTAATTTGTCAGAATTATACAATTGACAGTTCTGTGCTTTAGAGGCTGAGGTCACAGTGTGCAGCATAGCTTGGTGGGCCTCACCGCACCCAACCCCTGTACTGTATATAGTCTCCAAAAGAGATTCTTAACTACTTGCTGTTTATCATGCAGAGACTTGCTTATCACAAATCTATACCATTTTCCTTTAAGAAATTTTGTATCACTGCTTTGCAGCTGGTGATACTTAAGATTATCAAATTCTGTATTAACCAGTTCTTAGAAATTTTTAAATATATTTACAATTATAGAATTTTTCATATTAATTAACCTTTTATATACTTTTAATTCCAATAAATTAAATAATATTTAGAAATTTAAAATTTTTATTTGTCCTATATTACATCTCTAATTAATCTTTTTATCAATAAGCTTATAATATCTACTGTTCATTCTTTAAAGTCTTCTGATAATCATCATCTTTCAAAAATATAATTTTGTCAGGCCAAGCGTGGTGAGTCACACCTGTAATCCTTGCACTCTGGAAGGCTGAGTTGGGAGGATTGCTTGAGGCTAGAATTCAAGACCATTGAAAAATGAGCCAGGCATGGTGGTGGCATGTGCCCACAGTCCCAGTTACTCAGGAGGCTGAGGCAGGAGGATTGCTTGAGCCCAGGAGTTTGAGGCTGCAGTGAGCTATGATGACACCACTGTACTTTAGCCTGGACAACAGAGCAAGTATCTGTCTCCAAAAAAAAGAAAAAATCCTTTGGGTTTAAGGATTAATTTTATTTGTTGAGTCATTAATAAAAATGATTTTTTATGAATAAGCCTCTGAGAAGAAAACATTTAATATGCACAGACTGTCCCTATGTTACAGTGTTGCATGCTTCAACATGGGTGTTAGTAGGGGATAGGTACATATACCTGCCACCACTGTCCTTCGAGCCCAACACCCCATGTAGATGTACTCACTGTACACTATTGTGAATGATTTCATTGTGTGGTTTTGTTTTCAGAATCATCCTTTACTCTTTCCTGAGAGTGGTGATAGTAGCACTCTCTATGACGAATTTGTAGTTACAGATTACACTGTACTTTCCTTAGTCCAAATCTGTGTTTCAAGCTGTGTTAATTGCCAAAGTGGTATAAGTGGTTTAAATTCCTAACTTGTAAGTATTTTGTTATCATTAAATTTCATTTTCCTTAAATTGTACTTAAGTAATGAGTGTGTTCTTCCTCTATAGGTACGCTTTGTAAAGAACATAACTGCCTGGAAAGAGATGAAACCAGGATTTTATCATGGACACGTTTCTTACTTGGATTTTGCAAAGTAAGCTACATCTAAAATGACACACTAAACACTTTGTGGTTTAGCAACTTACAAAGGAATAAATTTATTAAATTGTTATGATTTTGCTGAAAAAAGAATGCACTGACTTTACCACTCTTAGATCTATAATTTAAATATATATTAATAATACCTTCTAGTGTTTTACTGCCCTCTAGTGTTCATAAATTGTCAATTCTCATAATATAGAAATTTGAGTTATATTAAATTTAGGTAATACTCTTTAAGGTTATTTATCATCGTCAGGTTATGTTTCTTGTACAACCAGAATGACACTATTTCAGGAGAGCTCAAGTCTTAACCTAGAGGCCAGATTATGACTCACCCTATCATTGAGAACTGAGAAAGCAAAGAAGCTTCACTCGGCTTTTGGTGCCCCGGTACGTCTGTTTCTCAGCCCCCCAAGACATAGTGAAGTATTCACTTTCCCTTGGGCTACCTTGTTTTAGCTTTAAAATTATGATCTCTTAAGAGCCTTTAAAAAATTAATAATGATTTTCTTTTATGTTTAAATTTGTGATTGGAGATAAATAAATCTCATCCCATATTTTGGGAGAGGAATGGGGTCAGGGTATTTCTATCATAATTCTGTTAAGAAAAGTTCAGAAAACTACCATCCTCCTCATAGTATTCAAGCACTATGTGGCTCCCACTAGAGTCTGTGCTATATTATTAATCATAAAATTGGTTAAAAGTAATATTCTAATTAGTGGAGCATGGTGGCACATGCCTATGGTCCCAACTCCTGAGGAGGCTAAGGTGGGAGGATTGCATAAGCCCAGGAGTTCATGGCTGCAGTGAGCTATGACCATCCCATTGTATTCCAGCCTGGGCAACAGAGAGAGACCCTATCTCTAAAAAAATCTTGAAAGAAAAAAAAAAAAAAAACACTAACATTTTTTAAAATTATTTAAGCTTAGACATGTTCACTCAGATTTTAAATTAGCAGTTATGACTTCAAAGTAGTATACTCTCTTGTATTTGTCAACTTTAAAAGGCATTCTTCATAAAATTTAAAATGAAAGTGATGTCCCACCCTCAATTTGACTTCTTAAATTTGAAAAGAAAAAGAATAGAATAAAATAGTATAGATTCAGATTGATAACAAATCTTAACCTTTTTGGAAATCATGTAATTAAAAAAATGATCCAAATATTATATATATGAAATGATATATTCCTATTTCTAGTTTCTCTCACAGTACTCAAGATCTTACAATAAAATGGTAGCTTTAAAGTTAGATGTACATTTTTCTATAAATAATTCATACTGTAATATTGAAAACATTTTATAGGCAGCTTTAAAATAAACTAATTATTTTTTCTTTGCAGAGGCATTGAACCAATTTCATAAACTTCATTCATATGCATATTTTCCCTCAGGGCTGCATTATCCTTGAATTGAATGTTTGTTACTCTTTCACCTAAATGATTTATTTTTTCTACACACAGCTTGGTTTCTAATATTTTAGGTTTTCATTATTAAAATTATATATTGAGTGCTTTTGCTTTTGGCAAAGTCTTGTACTTAGAACAAAGCTCTGGTATATACTAGGGTTCTTGCAGTTGAAAGGTGTAAAGCTTTTTGAAAAGATTAATCTTGTTTATTAAATACTGACATGAATTTTTAAGGGTTTGAATATTTTCATAGTGGGTCTTATGTTATTGGAGGTGAAAAGTAATGTGAAAATTTTTAATAGACTTTTATAAGATTTTAAACAAATACCTAAACAAAAGCAACTGAAGGAAATATACTATGATATATGTATATAGTCAAGAACTATTGTAGATATAACTAATAATCTTTTAAAATGTCTTTTAGCTTGATAGCCATACACTCCTTGATGAGTAAGGAAGAGAAAATAAACATCACCTTACCAATTTTCACACTTGATTTTAGCCAAAAGGCCAAGAAGGGATTACCAATTTTAAAAATACAGCTATCCCTTGGTATATGCCAGGGATTGGTTCCTGGACCACCCATATACTAAAATCTTTGCATACTCAAGCCCTGCGGAACCCTCATATTTTAAAGTCAGTCCTCCATATACACAGGTTCCTTCATCCCACAAATACCATTTTTATAATAGATCTGCGTTTGGTTGAAAACAATCTACCTACAAGTCGACTTGTGTTGTTCAAGGATCACTTTATTCTTCCACACAGTATGGAAGTACTGTATGGCATAGTACTTTGTGGAGTCCAGTAAAACATTTGCCTGTAGGAGAAAATGGTGAATTTGCCAAGAGAAATACTGAATCACACAGTTTTTCAATTGCCTTAGCAGAGACATTGAAAAGAATGTAGAGAACTCCAGGAAATAAGAAATGAAAAATGAAAAGTCCTTTCTAGTTTAGACTTATCACTAAGCAGCACACATTGTATTTACAAGCTTGTCTGCTCAAGCCGTGTTTTGGTTACATATATTTGGGGTTTTTTTTTGAGAACTTTAGAATAATAACAAAATACCCTCTTTTTACATTTTTATATTTCTATCCTATCTTACTCCTTTTTCTCTGAATCCTTTGATTCTCTTTGTCATATTTCCTAGTTCTTCTTTCTATTTTTCTTTTAATGTTCAGTTACTGTTTTCTTTACTTTTTAATTGGTGGACAACACAATTTTAAAATAATGTATTAATAGATATGATAATGTCATAAATTTAGAAATTTTCCAGTTTAAAATTGTTTAGGTTGAATATTTTCAAAATATCCTAGTGTAGAGGAACTACACTAGGAGTAAGTTGCAGATCTTGACCTTAATGAGTTCACTGAAACCCCATTTTTTCTGTAATTATCAGTTCATTATGTTTTACTATAAACAGTGAAAATATTAGATTACCTCCCCTTTTTAAATGTATGCTGTTTATTTTTCAGTGGTATCTATTACCCCACTTTGATTTTCTTCAAACTTTAGAAAAGAAAAACATTAGAACATCTCTTCCAAAAACCTTTTTCAGTAATAAACATTTCCCTTCATAATGAATGATTAACTAAAAGAAAACTTTTAATGCTGTACTTTCCATCAGACACTGCTGTGATTTTTTTTTTATGATCTAGCTACTACCTCAGGGTCACATGTTAGCATCTGTCTTAGAAAGATATTTAAAAATTGTTTTTGATATAACTGTTTTATTCAGGCACACATCAGGTGTATGCTTTTGTGGTTGTTCCCAGAAACAAAAATGAGTTTTCATCGGGTTCATTTTGGTTTTTCTGTATTATCTCTATTATTTTCAGAACAAGTGAGCTGAATCGTTAAAGAAGCATATATGTCAGGACAAGAAACAACTAAATGCTTCACTAGGTCTGAAATATCCTAGAGGGTAATACATGATCATATTTTAGGCCTAAATAGAATGTGTTAGTATATAGATTGATGTGACATTATTCTTTTTACCTAATACTTCTCTGCTGAACCAGGAGAAGTTTGCACCATTTTCTACAACTTTTAATAAATATATCATAATACCGTAGAAACTTTTATTTTCATCAGTGGCTGAGCATGGTGGCTCATTCCTATAATCTCAGGCAGGAGTATTACTTGAGGATAGGAGTTGGAGACCAACCTGGGCAACATAGCAAGACCCCATCTCTACAAAAAAAAATTTTATTTTAATTAGCCAGTGTGGCACACACCTGTAGTCTCAGCTACAGGTGAAGTGGGAGGATCACTTCAGCCCAAGTGTTGGAGATTTCAGTAAACTATGCTTGTGCTACTGCACTCCAGCCTTGGCAACAGAGCAAGACTCTGTCTTAAAAAAAATTTTATTTTAATTGTTGTAGGCAATATGGGGGAGTTGCTTTTTTATTGATCTTGTTTTGCTACCTTTTTCTATAGCACTGACCCTTTAGACTGCTAAGGAGCAATCTCTGAAGTCAGATAGATCTGCCATTAAATCCACTTTGACTCCTTACCAGCTCTGTTAGCCACATTACTTCAGATCTTTGAGCTTGTTTCCCCTTTTGTAAAACGAGGATAATTAAAGTAATTACTTCATGGGTGGTAGTGAGTATTAAATATGATAATGTATATGAAGCACTGTGCCTCACACAGAGCAGTGGCATGATTCTTTTTAATTTTTCTCTTCTTTCAGTTTTAACTGGTGTTTTCTTCTTCTCCCTGTCTGAATCTCTGCTGGTCCTTCTTATTCCCAACTCTTAATTAGGCATTGCACAAGATTTTGTCTCCATTATTCCCTTTTGGAAAGTTTATACATTTTTATCTGTTATGGACACCCAGGCAAGAAACTTTAGAGTCATCCTGGACAACTCTTCTTGTCACTACCTATATCTTATTAGGTGTCTTAAAAGACACCAAGTCTTTTAAGTCTGCCTTCTTTCACTTAACATAATGCTTTTGACATAGATCCAATTGGATGCATGTATCAGTATTTAGTTCCTTGCTGAGTGGTATTTCATTGTATAGATGTACCATACCTTCTAACCATTCATGAGTTTCTGGATATTTTGGTTGTTTACAGCTTTTGGTGATTGTGAATAGAGCTGCCAGAATGTTTATATACGGCTTTTATGTGGACATATGTTTTAATTTTTTTGGATAAAAACCTAGAAATGAGATTGCTCTAGATTGTATAGTAACTCTGTAAGAAATTGCCAAACTATTTTCTCAAGCGATTATATCATTTTGTATCACCAACAATGTTTAAGAGCTACAGTTGTGCATCTTCACCACCATTTGGAATTGTTAAACCCCCTCTTTTTTTTTTTTTTTAATTTGAGCCATTCTAATAGATGTATAGTAGATGAATGCCCTTTTTAAGACATAAATGTCTTTAAGAATCATTTATTTACAACATTATTGTCAGTGGAACCAACAAATACCAACAGGCCATTCACATTTTTCGATATAAGACAGTGTGAACTTGCCAGTAGGATTAGAAAGCTTCTACGAACCCTTTATGGCTAAGCTGGTCCAGAATAAATATTTACAAGGTATAAATGTCCCCCCAGTAAGATTGATGCTTAAGTAGAAATGTTAAACCTAGTATGAAGCAGAAATCTCGAAGCTTCTCAAAGGCCATTAAGCCTTCTCTCAGCTTCATCATCTCTCCTTTAGGCTTTGTCTAGCCGGTAGTCAAGGTTTCTTACAAATGTTCTGAGAATGCATTTGTTCTTTTAACCACTCTTATTGTTCACTTCTCTATAGAAGCTATCTATAGAGGGTAATTGTAAAGAAATGAACCTAGTTTATGTTCCTTGGTTTGTCATGCATCAAATGCTTACATAGCAAGAATGCGGTTCCCAAAACATCTTAACCAACCTGCTGCTCAGATGATGTTTTTTCCTTTTGGATTTTCACCCGCAGATTCTTACCAGTATGCTCTTCTTTTCCTGGGAAGACTATGTTCTAACAGGTCAGCGAGTAGGGATGGGTTTTCTACTCTTCCACCTGAACCTTCCTGCTGAACAGCTCAAATGATTGGCTAAGGTTAAGGGTGGAGTCTATGACCTCTTTACTTTTACCCCTATATAAACTACCTGGTTGGCAAGAGAGTTAAACTGGCAATCCTTCTTAGATCTTGTTTTCTAACTGGCTGAGCTGAGTGGCCCAGATACTATTTTTTAATCATGCCCATTATGTTATAATTCCTTGCCTCCAGCCCTTCATGTCTGCATAATCATTACCTAAATTATACATAATAGTTATCCATTTTCAGAATGAGTTCACAGATTATCTCATTAAAATCATATTTCATACATGATAAATGCTATCCAAAGCCAAGATAGCCATTTCCTGGACAGCAAGAAGAGTTTTGTAAAATGCTTTATCCCCTTTCACTGCTGCCTGGTAAGAATTACTATCTGCTTCACATGTCAGCAACTAAGGGAAAGGGGAAGAGGAAACATTGCTGGGAGATATTCTGCTGCCAGGAGGTAATTCCCAAGAGAATGATGGCACAGGGTGGGGCAATGGCTAATAATGGAGAGGAGAGAGGGGGTTCCCAGGGAATCTCAGTCTTAAGAATGGAATCAGTAAGCCATTATCCTGTGTTCTCCCCTTCTTGTAGCTTCCTGTTAAAAGACTGTCAGCTCTGTGAACTAAAGTAGCAATTTTGTGTTCCTGGTGCCTCCTTACTTTGTTCTCACTACCAAGTGTACTCTCCCACAGAAAGGCTTTTGTACTTAGAAAAAGTACAAAGCTAATTCACAACAGTCTATTCAACCCAGTGCTATTAATATTCAACACCTATGTGTTGGGTACAGTGTTGACACTAGTGATAAAGCCATAAACAAGAAAGAAACAGTACCTGCCTTTATGGAGCATCTGTTCTTAATATCTAATGTGGCAGTGCTATATATTTGCAATAATACCATTTTCCTCTTTTAAAAAATTGTGAAAGAAATTTTTACTGCATTATTGGTACTATGCCTATCCTCAAGTAACTTATAGTATTCTTGGGGAGAAAAGACTTTACAGGAGAAACCTAGTAGAACAAGCTAAGCATTAAATTGCCTAATAGCCATAGGTCTTGGGTGCAGGAGATATCAAATGAAAGCAAGTAGAACTGTATGCTAGAGTCATAAGGAAGCAAGGTCACAGATTTTGTTATTGCCTCTCTATTCCAAAACAGCAGTCAGTGGCCTTTTAAAATAAGTCATATCATGATACTTTTCTGCTTCAATCCTCCAATGGCTTCCTCCTGACTCTATCAAAACTAATGCTTATAAATGCTTATAATGGTCTACAAGGCCCACATGATCAGTGCTCACTCCACCTTACCCCCACCTCTCTGCTCTCATCTTCTGTTGCTATCCTGATTCTGAAACCAGATTGATCTTCTTGCCATTCTTCAAAACACCTGGCACTTAGCTGCTTTAGGGCCTTCATACTTGGAAGTCCCATCTTCCCAGAACACTTTGCCCCACATATCTGCATGGTTCATTCATCATTACATAACACTGGTGATGCTTTTCCAAAAAAACACTATTTTGAACTGTACTCTGCCTCATCTCCCCTGGCACTCCCTATTCTCTTCCACTGCACTATTTTTCTCCATTGTACTTATTACCATCTAATATATTTGCTTATTTATTTATTGTCTGTCTCCCCCAAGTAGAATGTTAGCTCTTCAAGGACAAGGAATTTTGTCTGTTTTTTTCATTGCTGTATCCGTAGTATCTAGAACATGGTCTGGCATATTATTGGGTACATGAAAAGTATTTTTTGAATGAATTGATATAGAAAAAGAAAGAATAGAAAAATGAGAGTAGTATTCTAGTCATGGAAGACAGAATAAGAGAAAGCATATAAGGAGAAATAGGACTAAGTATGGATATATGGGAGAAGGTAGAAGAGGCTGACCTAACAATAGCAGATGGTTTCTTGTTTGAGGAGAGTTGAAGAAAAAGTTGTATCAGTAAGGTGGTACCTAAGACATAAGGCAAACAAACCAGACAAAGGAGTTTGGGTTTGATATTAACTGATCAGTGGAGTTATTTCAGATTCCTAAGAATCCTAAGAAGAGTGATTTAGGAAGAACAGTTGAAAATTGATAAAGAAGATAAATTGAAAGGGAAAGAGATTGGATGTAAGAAAACCAACTAAATTACTGTGATAATCTAAGGAAGAGGCTGAGGAAGAGGGTAGTGGTAAAGAAAAAGAATGATAACGACAGGTCACATCTATGAGAACTTACAAAAGAAACATCAAAAGGACTTTGTAATTTTATTAAATGAAGAAAAATGGAAGAGGAAGAATCAAGATAACTGTAACATTTCAAGACTGGGACAGGGGAGGATAGTAGAACAGGGAGCCAGTTGGACAATTCTAGAGTCTGCAAGGATTGCTAAAATAAAAGTCTGTGTTCCTTCAACTTTTTATCATTCCCTAAAGAAATAATGCTGAAAACCTAATGTTTTTCTATCTTGTCTTTAAAGTCAGCAACAGAAGGTAGATTCAGATGGTCACTCTTGTGTTGACTAGTACTTGATAACATTGATAATGTTTACCTAGTTTGGTGAGCTAGAAATGAGAAATAATTGCTACATATTTAATGCAGATTTGAAACTCTTTTTGTAACACCAGATGATCGATTAGGGAATGTAATAAAGATACTTTTTTATAAGTTCATTTTAAAATTATAAATATTAAATTTTCTTAGTAATATGTGTATATTAATTAAAAAGGAATTTTCTACTTGGACTTGAAATCTAATAAGGGTGTAGTATGAAAATGTTTTATATAATTCTTGCCAGTAACGTTTAAAATTATTTTTTATTCATTTTTCCCTTCTTTTCTTTATCTTCAGCCATGATTTTTAAATTCTTATTTCTTATTTACTTTATTATAACATAAATAATCATGAAATATTTCCCAGTCTCCATGTATTCAAATTATTTAAATTAATACATGTTCTTTCCATATAGGATCATGTTGTTCTTTCCATATAGGATCAATACTTCAAACTTATACATATATTTTCAGGGTATCCCTAACAGAATGAAAATGCTGATTTCACCTTTTGTTTTATTTCAGATTTGGTGTGAAGAAGAAGCCAATTTACATTAATGTCATAAGGGATCCTATTGAGAGGCTAGTTTCTTATTATTACTTTCTGAGATTTGGTGATGATTATAGACCAGGATTAAGGAGAAGAAAACAAGGAGACAAAAAGGTAATATCTTAGTTTTAAGATTTTTATAAAGATAATTATTTAGGAAATGCATTAGACAACGTGCTTTTTAAATTTGTTGTCAATTATATGATTTGCTTATTGTGGAAATTTTGAAAACAACCCAAAGTATGAAGGAGCAAAAGGAAGACTATTTATATAGTTGATATCTTGTAATATACATAATTTTTTGTGATTTTTAAAAATATTGTACTTCTATTCCAGGGCTATTTGTTTTATTATAGTCCTACTAATAATTTTCTATGACACTATTATAATTATCCATTAATATTATGTATTTTTGTATATTCTTTGGTTCTCTTAGTCTTAATGATGACAATTTGTGTTTGTTATCATCAGTTTAGGGACACCATCTTGCTAAGAGAGAATAATAATGACTCAACAAAGTTTTTATCAGGTTTAGGTTTGGGTTGTCTTCCATTTCATTGTATCCCCTAGAGCAGGTGCCCCCAAACTATGGCCCATAGGCCACATGTGGGTGTTTTTGCCTGTTTGTTTTTTTACTTTAAAATAAGATATGTGCAGTGTGCATAGGAATTTGTTCATAGTTTTTTTAAAACTATAGTCTGACCCTCCAACAGTCTGAGGGACAGTGAACTGGCCCCCTCTTTAAAAAGTTTGAGGACCCCTTCTCTAGAGTATCACCAGAGTTATTTTTCTAAGAAACAAACTGGCATGTCACTTTTCTGGTGGGACACCCTTACTGGGACCTCATTACTCACAAGATTATCCAGGACATAGGAGACACAATTGGACATGATCTGAGCTCTACCCCTCCTGCATAATTTTCCTTCCAGCACCCTGTGCTTCACCCACATATAATGTCACTGTCCTTCAAAGTTATTGCTTCCTACTTTGTGCACATGTGTCATTCCCTATATTTAGAATGTGTTTCTTTACTCTAGAAAATTCTTTGTCCACCTTTAAATCCAGCTTATATGTTATAATTCTTCCTCCATAAAGTCTTTCCTGATGCCTCTAGGCAGAGTTAGTTGTGCCCCTTTCAGGGCTCCCAGAGTACTCCATTCAAACCTATTTTTAAGTATTTATGTTGTAGTAATTGGATTATCTGTTTACGTATTGTCTTCTTTAAAATATAGTAAACTTCCTGAAGCATTTATTTCATTCATTTTGTTTTCCCAGTATTTAGCATGGTACCTAGTTTACCTGTAAGTGCTTAGCAAATGGTTGAAAGTGTGAATTCTGCACATTCTAAACCTAAAGGGTTACACAGTATGTACATACTTGGTATATTAGGCTAATCAACATTCAACAATCTTTTTCCAACTTAGATGTGCCCTCTGTGTCACAATAAGGGGCAGTGGTTTTTTGTTTTGCTTTCCTTTTTTATGATTTCTAGAAATTGCTGTTTCTTTCCTTACCTAACTCAAAGCTTTAGGCAGAAGGTACGGTTACAAACACAGATAACTGGCCAAATTGTTTTTCTTTAGTGTTCACCTGCCTATCTCTTAGCATTATTTAATCTTCTAAAAATATTTGTCACTATGGAGATTCTACAAAAGTTTATAAAGCCTAGTAATGTAACTCCTTTGTGACCTATTACTTTAGAATTTATTGATATTTATTTCTAAATTTACTTGAACTTACTTCCCACCCATCCCCAAATTTTAGCCCTATTGTTTACATTAACTCTTATTCAGTAAATGTTAGTATCTATCTCCTTCCTACAACCAAAGTAATATTGGTGTAGGTAAAGAAAAGATTTGCAGTCATGTAGGTCTCTGCATTCATCATTCGTCATGTTAGCCCTGGGTAGCATGGTTTTATTGTTGCTATCCTATGTAGTTTGAGGGATTGGGTAATAATAATACTTGATAATATTAATAATAATAGCTCATATTTATTGACTGTTTATTGTGAACCAACAGTATTTTAAGTTATTTATATGTATTTTTTCAGGTAGTTTGCACAACAGTTCTATGGGATGTTTGCTGCTATTGTCCTCATTTTTACAGAGAAGGAAACTGAACTGGAATTTCAGAAGGAAATAGAACTGGAATTTAAACCCAAACACTTTAATTCTAGAGCCCATAGTCTTAAGCTCTTTATATCTTTTTAAAAGGAGGAAAGAAATACAACATGTTACTCAACATTTTTATGTGAAAGATATTTTAAAGTCGCATATTCAATACTCATAGAAAAATCCATGCAGATCTTTTAATATTCTCTCTCCCTTTCATAGTACCCTGGAGCTTTAACTATTCTTTACCCTGACTGTAATAGGTCTTGGTTTGTTTGGAGTTTTTTTAATGTCCATTTAAAATGCATATTAATATACTTGTTTGTTTAGATGTAATATTAGTAATATCACCAGAATACTATTGCATTGTTTAACTTTTATGAGAACAGGGCCATCTTTGAATAATGATTTATTAAAGTGAAAATTACTTAGTTTTGTGATAGAGTAGACCTTTTCGATCTTAAAATTTATAGATCATTAGACATTTTTAATAATTTGGCTTGTTTTTCATGTTATAAATGTTGGTAATATTCTGAGACCTAACAAGTTAAGCGACGTTATTATGCTGCAAATAACTCCTTAATATCTGTAACTGACAAGAGTTTTCATTAAACTCATATTTGTAAAGTTGATATGACTACATGCATATAACATTTCTAAAAATGGAAGAATATTAAAAGATAATAGGGCTTAAAGGGTGGCCATGATTATGCTGGAAATACCTTGCAATGGCACTTACTCTCAAAAATTGGTAGATAGCTTCATTGCCGTGAAATTGTAGATTATTTGCACCTCAAGTGATACTTTGAAACATCAGACAATATTCAGTTCAGCACTCGTAGCAACAGTTATGTTTGAAATTGTAGTACTCAAGTAATCTGAACTGCTTTGTGGTTACAAAACACTAAATTCAAACATTTCAGATATATGTACACCTAGGATAGCCTTCAGTGGATCTTGTAAGGAACAAAAGATGGGTTTTATTTGGGAGATTTTAAATTTTCATATTTTAAGAACTAGAGTTTTTCTTAATTTAATCTCTGTCCTCTACCTGGAAAATAAGGATATTAAGTAATCCAAAGGTCAGCATTGAACAGTTATATACATTAAATCAGTGGTTCTCAAACCTTTTAATCTAAGAATTCCTTTTATGCTCTTAAAATTTATTAAGGACCCCCAAAGAGCTTTTGTTTATGTAAATTATATCTATATTTACCAATATCACTAAATTTACCAATTTACTGAGAAATTTTTAACATATTAAAATAACGGTAGGAAACACACCTTATGTTAACATACATAATATTTTTTAACGCAAACGGCCATTTCTCCACTGCATCCAAAAGAAAGTAAAAAGAGTGGCATCATTTTACAGTTTTGCATATCTTTTTCATATTGGCTTACTATAAAAAGCCAATTTTCTTATCTGCTTCTGAATTCAGTCTGTTCAATACATTCTTTTGGTTGAAGTATATAAAAAGAATCCAACTTCATACAGATATATAATTGAAAACATTTTTAATATTTTTTTAAAAGTATGGCCATTATTCTTTAATACTACATTAAAACTTGACAAGTGGTAGTTTCTTAGTTAGTTGCAATGTGGAATCTGAAACCATAGCAGTGAACTTTTTATACTTGTGCTACAGTAAAATCCATCGATAGCATTTTACACTTGAATGGATTTTTTACCCAAGTATAATTTTGAAATATCATGGATTGGTCATTTAGAACATACTGGTTCACTGAGTTATGTAGACCTTTCAAATGTTAACACACTTTGTTATACAATATTAAAAATTTACATTCATTAATATCACCACTGATCTCATCAGAAAAGTCTTTTAAGTATTGAGAAACAGTCAAGTTTCTCAAGTTTCTTCATCTCAAGGTACACATAGAGATGAAGCTAGAATGGCACATTGAGGTCAGATTGTGAAGCTTTCCTGAAGCCAGGATATAGTGTTTGGGTTTTTTTTTTTTTTTTTTAAAGGTATTAGTAGCCACTGTAGGTTTCTGAGTAGAGACTGTTAGAAGTGACTACTTAGGCTAATCTAGTAACTATACAGAGCAGATTGGAAGGAAAAGTGGGAAAGAGAGCCCAATTAGGAAACTATTGTAAGATTTAAGACATAAAGTTGTGAGATCCTGATGAAAGTAAGGGTTGAAAAAGAAAAGATGGATCGGAAAGACATTGCCTCAAAAATGTGAAGTGAGGGAGAAGAAAGAATAGTAAATGCTCTGAGATCTTAAGTCTGAGTTACAAGGGACAATATAATATCATTGACAGAAATATTGAATATGAAGTATCACTGGAAATTCAAATAAAAATGCACAGTAGGTATTAGAAGATAAGAAGTGATAGATCTGGGGGTACATATTTTGAAGTCTTTTGCTTAGAAATTATTAAGCCAAGAAAATGGGCTAAAGAAAGGAGGGGGCAAAGAGAAATTAACTGAGAGTAATTGCCATACTTGGTAGAAGGACCAAAATATGCCTTCAAAGAAGATGACAATAGTATATTCAGAAAGGTAAAAAGAACCAACAAAAGAAGCCAAAAGGGAATGCTTAAAGAAATACAAAATAATGTATCAGTGGCAGAGAGATCAGAGAGTTTTCAGAAAGGAGAGGGTGGGGCCAAATGCTATGAAGGTCAAAGAGAACAAGAACCAATAAAACATTGTATCTGATTATTAGAGAGGAGAGGTGGGGAAAGAGACAGACACAGACATAAACACATTCCATTTATGGAATGCCTATGAACCAGTTATTGTGGTAGATTCTTTTACATTTGTGATTTTATTTATTCCTCAAAGGAAGATTATGTCCTCACTTTTCACATGAGGAATCTGACACAAAACTTAAGTTTCCCAGGTTTAGGATTCAAACCCAAGTCATGGATCTTTTTACTATATCATAGTGAAAGTCATCTGTAAAAGAAACGGGTAAATAAATTTGGGTTGCAGTTTGCTGTTGTCTCTTCAGTGTTGCCAGAATAAAGATAATCATTCCAATGTAGCTCCAACTATAGGCGGTTCTAAGGATTTTTTTGCCTTATTCTTTAGAGACCTTTGGTTGAAAGGGTCCTCTGAGTTTATCTAATTGCAAAGACTAGAAAAGTGAGGCCTGGAGGCCTTAAAGAACTTACTCAAAATAGAGTCAAACTTGGTTCTAGAAACTCACTTGGCACTGAGGATGAGTGCTCTTTCTGCTTTTTCATATTTCCTCCTTGCAGAAGTAACAAGTAATGTTTATAGATGGCTCACTGCAACAACCAAACCTCCCAAGTTTGTTTCCTGGTATCTGTTATAACATGTCAAATAGATAATTTCCTTTGGTATAAAAAATATAAATATACAAATTCAAAGTAAACTAGTACTTATTTTCAGGGACAAATTACTATCTGGAGGAGTTTCCTTTCATATGGTAAAATAATTCTTACAAACATGAGCATAAAACAAAGTCTCGTGAGAAAAATTCATGTTTAATTTTCTTCAGTATCTCAAGTGTACTTTTGTAACCTGCCTATCCCTTTCATTTTACTACCTAATCTCACCTATTTCTGCCCATTTATTTAACAACTTACCATATTAAGATATTCGATAGGTGAGACTTGGATTTATGGCTTACCTATGCTGCTTTGTCTTTGCTCCAGACCTTTGATGAATGTGTAGCTGAGGGCGGCTCAGACTGTGCTCCAGAGAAGCTCTGGCTTCAAATCCCGTTCTTCTGTGGCCACAGCTCCGAATGCTGGTAGGGAGATAAAGTTGGCTTAAATTGATCATCTTCCTTAGTATTAGGTCATTAAATATGAAATGTCCGATTTCAAATCGAAAGTTTATTATATCTCAAACCAAAAGCAGTACAATTAATCAAAGTATGCGCCTAAGCTAGCGACACAGTTTTGCCATCGTAACAGTAGCTTGTTTATGCCAGCAGAAAAGAAGCCTGGAGGGCGAGTGGTGATGAAATCTCGAAAGGCATTTTCTATGGCTTGTTGAGAATTGAATATTTTTTCTTGCAAGAAGTGGTCCAAAGCCTGGAAGAAGTGGTAGTCAGTTGGTACAAGGTCCGGTGAATACAGCGGATAAGAGAGTTTCCAAGTCCAGCTTCTGTAGTTTGAGCAACGTTGTTTGTGCAACAAGTGGTCGAGCGTTGTTGGCCAGCAAGAGGTTTGGTTTGTCTCTATTGTCCAGTCTCAGCTGCTTAATTGCAAGCATCCTCATCATTTTGTCTAATTGGTTGCAGTAGACATTGCTGTAATCGATTGACCAGGTTTCATGAAGCTGTAGTGGATATAATGCCAGCGCTAGACTACCAAACAGACACCATTAGCTTTTTTTGATGAATATTTGGTTTTGGACGGTGTTTTGGCACTTCATCTTTATCCAGCCGTTGTGCTGAATGCTTGTGATTTTCAAAAAGAATCCATTTTTCATCACACCTAACAATAAGTACTTGTTTAATTCATGCGGAATACACCTATCCAGCTTTCTTACCTAACCAAGTTGTTTCAAATGGCCCAATATTGTTGGAATAGTAACATCCATCTTGCTGCTCATTTACTTGTAGGTTGAGATGGATTCACTTCCACTATAGCTTTCAGCTCATCATTATCCACCTTGGTCTCAGGTCACACACCAGGCTTATTTTCAGGATTAAAATCACCAGAAAGGAATTTCTCAAACCATTGATGGATGTACTATGCATTCATTAGCCACATCCTTCTCAAACACTTCATTGATATTCCATTACAGAACTCACAGTCGAAAATAACACGAATTTTTGACTTATCCATGGTTTCACAAAAATTGGCTCTAAAAAAATTTGAAAGATAATCACAAGCCAAACCAAGTGTTTCCAAGACTGAGGAGGTACCTTCACAATAAAAATAAAACAAAAATTATC
The DNA here is from genome assembly GCF_040939455.1 of Microcebus murinus. NCBI lineage: Eukaryota > Metazoa > Chordata > Mammalia > Primates > Cheirogaleidae > Microcebus > Microcebus murinus. Next base: position 69,652,399 of record NC_134105.1, read on the forward strand.
AAAGTGAAATGTCAGATTTCAACTATCAAACTTAATACTTAAGGAAATCGAACACTTCATACTTAAAAACCTAATATTTCCATAATCTGTATTTCACAAAGGGTAGGTTTAGTGAAATCAGTGAAAGACCAGACTAAAAATAACATGTAATTAATATCTAGTTTTGTGGTTACCTTTAAATGTATTTAAAAAATTCCTCATATATAATATACTTGCATTATTTCCTCAGATGCTGAGTTTTAAATTTTTTTGTTTGTTTTTGGTCTTATGTTTTGGTGTGTTTCAGTAGATCTCTTAATTAGAGACCAGTGGTCATAAACCTTACTTTGTCCTAAGCTTACTTTCTTAGCCATTCATGTTAAATCAAGAAAAAACTTAGTGGGTAAATTATTCACCTGGTTTTACTATTAAACTGATTTTAACTTTAAGAGATGCCAAGGTTATGGTTGTGGTTAGTTTGCTAATAAACATGAGGTGGAAAATAAAGATATTTTATCTTTAATAAATAATTTATTTCCTCAGAATGTGCCAAGCTTTCAGTTTTCAAAAGTAATTGCATTTTTAAAAGCTAAAACTTGGCATATTCTGGGAAAATAACATATTTCCTTAGTACATATTTCTTTGTTCTATTCAATCATTTTAATAGGAAAAGAAGGAGGGGGAAGGAACACATTCAAAGTTAGTTTTTTTCCTTAAACCAAAATGAGAAATACAAGGAATTTCTTCATTATTTGAGATATATTATTAGATTACTGTAAAGCTTAAGGTCTTACTCAATAGATAGTATCAAAGCCTTATAATAGTTCAAGAAGAATTGAAAGTCTAGGAAAAATGTCTTCTCAATTTTTAGCCATTTCCTTAGAACAGGGATTGGCGTACTACAAACTGCAGCAAATTTTGCTCATCGCCTGTTTTTATAAATAAAGTTTTATTGAAACACATCCACATACCCTTTTTACTTATTGCCTATAGCTGTTTTTGTGCAATAGCAGAGTTGAATAATTGGGACCTAAACCATATAGTCTGCAAAGTCTGACATATTTACTTTCTGGCCCTTTATAGAAAAAGTTTGCTAATCCCTGCCTTAGAATAATAAAGAATATTGCATCATTGGGCATTTTTGAGAATATTTTAATTGAACTTCTTTAGTTTGTTTCATAGATTCACAGAAATGAGAGGGACCTTGGAAATCAACTAATCATTGGCCCCCTTCCTTTTTAATAGCTGAGAAAACAAAATCTAGAAAGCTGAAGCCACCAGCTCACGATCACACTGCTACTTAAAGGCAGAGTTGGAATTAGGATCAAGGAATGTTGGTGCTAAAATCTCTATTAGCAGCATCATTTGGCAATGTGAATAAAAATAAAAGATGCTTAGCAGAACTATTTCTTATCTATTTTCTGTGCCTCAGAAAATGCTAAGCTCCTAAAAAAAAAATACCCCTGAATTCACAAATTAAGATAAGCACTAGACACAAATTATTTATACCTTGCTAGAGAGCTCTTAAAATGAACAAAGTTTAGTTTAGAGTAGTTTAAAAAAATTAAACACACTCACACTAAATCATATGGGAGGAATATATCAGCTGTATATCTGGATGTGTGTATATATATTTTTAAGTGCCCTCAAACTAAACTTTGTTCATATTAAGATTCCTCTAGTAAGCTCTGAATTAGCACTGCATAGTCGAGCAGAAACTGGAGATGGGAGCAAAGGAAATTAAAAACAGGTGTGCTTCCCAGAGGACGTTAATAAAAGGGCATTAAGCCTTTGGATATACATGTGTTTATCTATTTTCTCCATAATATACAATGTCAAAGGCATCAGAAATACTTAGAAGATTTCACACTAGGTTTTTAATTCCTTTTCTTTGGTTTCAGGAATGTGGGAAGCAGGTGGGCTATGGATCAAGCCAAGTATAACCTAATTAATGAATATTTTCTGGTGGGAGTCACTGAAGAGCTTGAAGATTTTATCATGTTGTTGGAGGCAGCTTTGCCCCGGTTTTTCAGGGGTGCTACAGAACTCTATCGTACAGGTATATAAATGAAAGGTTTCTTTCTAAAGCTGTCTTTAACTTTTTTGGTTTGTTTGCAACTTGTGAAATATATGTGATTTGAAGTTCTTCAGTAAAACAGAACAAGTAGCTCCAGAAAGGCAGGTATATTGTCTATTTCTGCTCATCATTTTCAGTAAAAAACAGTGCCCAGCACACAGATAGTGTTCATTAAATATTTTTTGAGTGAATATTTGTGTATTAGGTGAAAATTAGAAGGCATTATAGGAATAGTGGAATGATACAAACTACAGAACAAGCTTTAGAAATATGTAATATTTGATAGTGACAGATATCAAACATTAGGCCTAAGTAATACTCCTGCCTACTGCCATTTTAAAGAAGAGGTGAATCACACTAATACAATCGTCATGTGTCATGTCTGTTAATAGTGTGCTTAAAAGGGTGCTTTAGCAACCTTAGCAGTATCACGTTTCTAAAAGTGACCATGCGAGTAGATGTGTAGCCCATTTTCCAGGTCTACTCGCATGGTCACTTTTAGAAACATGAGCATTGTAGGGGGGAAAGGATTACCTCTATCCCTTTTTAGGGAGAGGCAAAGAAACACACTGTAACCAAAATGTCTAAAAACAAAAATTTTTGTTAATGGGAGGTGAACAGGTGGAAGGGGGGAGAAGGGGAAGGGTACGCACTTTCATGGTGGGTGCAGGGCGCACCACTTGAAGACTGGACATGCTTGAAGTTCTGGCAGAGCGGGGTGGGGAAGGGGGCAGGGGCAAGATATGTAACCCTAACAATATTTGTACCCACAGAATTTGGGAAAAAATAAATGAATAAATTTAAAAATATATATAAAATTTAAAAAAAAATAAAAGTGACCATGCAAATCTAATTATGATTTTTTTCCTGTTTGATAAAATGCAATCATTCTAGAGTATGTATGCATATGCCATAGCTTCTAACACATAATTTTAGAGAATATAGGTTATGAGAAAGTAGAATTGTTTGATAATATTTATTTTATCAATTTTAAAAAAATAAACTAGTCTTAGAGGACTTGAGAATATAGTATGAGGTGACAGCCTACACTGTACTGTGTGGTAATCCTTGGATTTACTATTTAATATTTGACATTTTGTTAAGTTTTAAGGATTTACATTTTACAGGAATAAATCACAGTTCAAGTATTATTAGGGCTCCATTTTTGCCCAAATTATATTAATACAAGACAATTACGTTACTTGCTCTTCAATGTGTCATATTAAGCCATCTCTTAATATGTGTCTCTTAAGCCATCTCTTCAAATAAAGAGGAATTGATCTTTTGTGTGTTCTCCAAGAATTATTTACCTTTCCTTTTTTCCTTTGTAAGTAGGAAAGAAATCGCATCTTAGGAAAACCACAGAGAAGAAACTCCCCACTAAACAAACTATTGCAAAACTACAGCAGTCTGACATTTGGAAAATGGAGAATGAGTTCTATGAATTTGCACTAGAGCAGTTCCAATTCATCAGAGCCCATGCTGTTCGAGAAAAAGATGGAGACCTCTACATCCTTGCACAAAACTTTTTCTATGAAAAGATTTACCCTAAATCAAACTGAGTATAAGATGTGATTATTAGATTCTTGAACTAAAACTTCGACCCTGTCTTCACACTTGTTCTCAGCTCCACAACCTGGATTGCTGATAGGTATATATGACAATTTGTATTGAGTTGAATTAGGAAACGGTAATGTCAAGGAAGTAGATACTGACTAATGTGTCAGTGTTCTAAGAAGTATAAATTTCACACATTTTTCTTTTTTCTGGTTAAATTTTGGTGAGAATTATAAACTCCTGCCTGGAAAAACCTGTATATCACCTGAGATAAACACATGGCAGGTCTAATCAAAAGGCTAAATACAGTTTCAGAGAAGTTTCTGATACTCTTGTTTTTGATAAAGCTTTTTTTTAACTAACCATGAATGAAGAATCCGTTTGCCACCGCCTTCACCGAAGGTTTGGATTAATACACCTCTACTGAATAGTGTTGATAACTGTTTGGCAGTGTGTGCTTTGTTTTGTGAATCATGTCTCATGAAATTTATTGGAATGTTTGATCATGTTTGCTAGAAATGTTTCTGCTGTAGTTGGATTTGCCCATATTTATGTAGGTGATTTTAATTTTTTAAAATAATCATTAGTGGTAAAAACCAGTTTAAACCATGACTAATACTGTAAAAAGATAAAGAGTCAAAGCAGTATTTCTCATTCCTTTCTTCCCAATATCTAATATTGGGAAAAATACTTCAAAGAATGTTGAGATTGTCTGAAGTTTTAGTTAAGATTTCCACACATTAATATCAAAAAAGTAAGTTTACTATTTGTTTTTTCCATGTGTTATTTGTAAAGCTGTAAACTGAGATATTGGTGACTCCATATTATGCCTCCATTAGTGAGCTGTGGTATGGGTAGGATTTTCCTACTTCCTACTTCTTCTGTACTTTTACCTGTAGACTATTTTTACTAAGGTGCTTTATAATGTGTTTTAAAGCATTGCATTTACAAAAAAAGGAAAATGCTGTAAATATTGCATATTTTATGTATTTGGACCAAAAGGTTACAAGTAATTAGACAAAAGTGGTTTTGCACCAATTTTATTATGTCAAGTAAAACCATCAGACCTACTGTTCTTGTATTTCTCATTTAATTTTACTGTTAAGACGTCACTGAACTGAACTTCAATAAGCTTTCGATTTTGATACACAGTTCATTGTTCATAAATGGAGGCAGTAGTTGTAGTGGAAAGAGTACTGGGAAGGGAGTCAAAAAATTTGATTTTAGGTCCTACCTAGCTCTGCCACTTACCAGCTGTGTGATCTTGGGCAAGTCACTTAACCTCTCTCTGCCTCAATTTCCTCATCTTGAAGTGAGGATAATAATACCTGCTGTACCTACCTCACAGGGCTGTTGTGAGGATTAAATGAGATGGTATGTGAAAGCACTTTGAAAATTGTAAAGCGCTATATAAATGTAAGGTATTATTATAGAAACATCTTTAACATATAGTTTCATATCATTCATTTTTTTAAACAAAGGGAAAAGTCCACTTGTAAGCTGGTTGAAAAAGTTAATCTTGATATAAATTTGTGTTTGATAAATATCTTCTCAGTGTTTTATCTTCCATCTTTCAACAGCTATTGAAATGTGAAACACCTGTGAACTCTTAAAGATTCACGAGCAGCTGATTGAATTATAGAGGTTCCCTTTTGGAAATAGACTTTGTTAGCTGACTAGAGTCAGGGAAGCTTTACCCTAAAAATTTGAAAGACTTTTTTGTTTTTACTTTACATTGCTTTTCAGAAATGGTCGCTATTTTATACCTGTCATTTTAAGGTATGTTTCACAGAGTTTAATTTCCCTGTGCATTCTTTACCTTCTTCCCCTTCTTAGAGTAACAGATATAAAGAATTTTAGAAATATTTTCTAAAAGGATAATCTTTAATATTTTTAGTGTAAGTAAGTATTTCTGAACAAGGCTTTTTCAAACTGTAAGCATTTTAGGCAGATTACCTTAAAGGTTATTAATTGTGTGGGGAGGGAGGAGGGAACACTACTTATCGGAAAACATTTATAAACAAACTAAAGAAAAACTGAAGGAGTGACAAAATCATTTTAGCGCCCTTTCCCTTCAATAATATAAAAGTATTAAGAGAACATAGCCAGACATAATTTTCTGATTCGATTTTTCCTTTCCTTTTTTAAAAATTAACTTTTATGGGTATTTCCTGAAAATATATACAAATTATTTTCTTGCCCAAAAGTAAAGCACCACTTTAAAGTGGGGTTTGACATTTACCTACTAATGAACAAACCGCAGGATGCAGGTTATTCTTGGAGTACATGTTAAAATCTTCTTGAGGTACATTAACACTTTTAGGTAACCAGAACTTCATTTAGTGCACTAGATCAGGGGGTCAGTAAACTTTCTGTAAAGGGCCAGAGAGTAAATATTTTAGGCTTTGCAGGCCATAAAGTTTCTGTCACAACTACTCAACTCTGCCATTGTAACAAAAGCAGCTATAGACAATATGTAAACAAGTGAGCATAGTTATGTTCCAGTAAAACTTCATTTACAAAAACAGATGGCATGTGAGATGTGAACCATGGACTACTAAGCCTTGCACTAGGTAAATCATTATTTGTGGGGAAATCATTTTTGTATCTGTACTCTAGTATCCCAAAAGAGTTTATAAATTTCTAAAATTTCCTAACTTATATCCAAAGAATTGCTTTCTGTTTCATGCAGGCTCTCTCATAGATTTATAAACTTTTATGATTTATATTGCTTCCAGGTGGGCATGTTTTCTTTCCCAGTATAACAGTTCAGAATAGGGGCATTGATTTTATCTTTTAGGGTGGGTTAAGAGTATCTTTTCTGGAGATTGAGAAAGAGGCATATTTAATCCCATCTAGTCCAGTACAATCCTAGGAGTCTGAGTCCTAATAATACTCAACTTTAACATCAATTCAATAAATAGAACCACAATAATGTATTTTTTTAAAGTAGCAAATGTTTTTTTTTTCTTTTCCAGCCTTTGTGCTTTTTCAGTATTTTGACCATAATGAGATAATTTTTTTATAATACAAAAGTAAATTAACCACTTTGAATTTTGAAGATAATGTTATGGGTGTATGTGAGTGTGTGTGTGTGTGTATATATATATATGTGCGTGCACACACACTCGCGCATATATACCTATGTTTATTTCCTAAAAGAGGAAAATGTTTTGTTCAACTTGTATTAACTCCTGTTTTCTATTTGCTGTGAAATGGCAACTGTTGATAAATTATTGTGATTGTTTTAAAATGTAATGAGAGGATATATTTTGATTTTACCCAGCTTTGATCTGTAAAATATCATTTAAATATATCTGATAGCAACACTTAAAATATTGCATGGGGATTATTACTTTTCTATCATCCATATACATTTGTGCAATTTTGAATATATTGGGTGCTCCTAAATTCCTGACGATTGAATTTAAACTACTGAAAATCAGAGAACTTACACTTAACTGAGTTTAAAATTTTTAATTTTATTTTCTACTCTTAAAATGCAATTAATGCCTATAATTTGAAATCTACTGTTTCTTTTTCTCAATATATGTTCTACTGGAAATCCCTAAAATTATTGGTGCCATCAGTGATTTACGAACAGTATTTTGATATTGCAGATGATTTGCTCATTGTATTTGCACAGTTAGAAAGAAAATGGTTTGTAGACAATGATGCTCTTTTTCAATAAAATGAAATAACTCTAAAAAAACACTAGAGAATTTAACTAAAGGCTGGTTCCCAAATGCATAGCTGGCATTTTCCGTTATATTCAAATTCTACATAGAGAACATCTGTGTAAATCCATCTAGCTGGATTTCCCATTGGTCATTCTCAAACACACCTATGGTCCTAGAATCCTTTATTATGAGAAGCACCCAGTACTGTAACCTTTTATGAAGTTTGCCTTTCAGAGGCCCAGGTGCTTCTGCTTTGTGATTTGAAAGTTTACCTCTTCATAAATTAGTGCTGTTTACTTTGAAGGGAAGTGGGCCAGTTGCTGTTAAGTTTTTGCATCCATTGACCCTATGCAAAGTTGCTGTATGTTGCCAACTAAACTGCTCTTTAGGCACCCTTCTGAAGGGAAAAGCAACCCTGTTTCAAATCTGCTGCCAATTCAGCTTCTCTGGAGTGGAGTTTACTTTCTGATTTCATGGAGCAGGAATTTCAGAGATTGAAATGAATGATCTTTTAGTCAGATTTATCCTATAATTTTATGCAGCTCTGTGGCCTTCGCAGTACTGTTTATAAAGTGGACCCTGATGGTGATGAACTCTTTAAAACACATTACTGGTAAGCCGATGATGAGACACACTGACACAAGACAGACTGTTGTCTGTCTTGATTTTTTAGACAGCTTTTGTAGCTTTCTACGGAGAATCAGGTATGTGAGCATCTGTGGAACAGTATTGAATGTAATTCTGAGAAACATGGATTGTGTATTTTGACTTTTATTTTATAAATACACAGCTAAACAGTGCCTTTTTCCCCCTCACAATCCTGTTGGAAGATGCTCACTACTTTCTATGTGTCTCTCTTCTCTTTCCCAGCCCTTCCTCTGCCCCATTCAGTTGATTCATTTATGCAATACTGTTTCCAACTTGAAACCATTTTGTCACATCTGTTGGAGAGATAATCACTCCTTTTCCTTAACTTCTGCCAGCTTTCTGTTGTTGAAGTGTTTCAGTTGACTACCTGATGCAAAAGCTATAAAATAAACATTCAGTGGGAAGGGGAAAAATGGTTTGGTGTCCTGTTTTAATATTTTCTTCTGTAGCCTTAATGCTGATGGACATTTCCCAAGCTGATTCAGTGTTCGACATCATCAACTTAACTCTCAGATATTGTTGCCATCTGAAAGGCATGCATCATCATTGGTTAGTAATGATTTTATGACTTATTTGTGACAATATTTTACCCAGGTTGACATGCTTCTCTGTTGCTTTTGTTTTGTACTTCACTGTTGGTATTGAAATTTCAGATAGAAAATTTCCAAGGTATATTTAAGATACATACTCAAAAGAAAAATAGAGAAAGGGCTATTAGAATAAAAAGGAAATTCGAAAGAAAATTAATCTGATTAACATTTATTGCACAGTTTGGACATATCCATAATGTTTCATTGAGAAAACACATTTCTAATGATTGTTTTTCACTCCTAAAGGTGAAAAATCTCAATTACACAGATTTCCCATTCCCAGCCACTGGCTCACTGTTTTGAGCAATGCTTGATTAATTCTATTTATGTTATATAGGGTTGAATAAAATACCAGTTCAACGATGATTTTTCTTAACAGAATTTGGTTTATACCCACAGGTGCAGAGCATAGAGCATGGATTTGAGAGTCAAATGGACCTACATTTAACAGTGTGATTTTAGTAAATGGAGATAACAGGATTATTGTAAAGTCGGACATGATAGATGCAAAGTACTAGGGTACACTAATAAATTATAGCTTTTATTTGCTATGTTGGAATATTGTTAGGAAGTAGACCTACCCTTCTCATCCTGTGGAATACTAGTCACTTAATAAAAGATATTTTTATAAATATGTTTGAATGCCACTGAATACTTTTTATTGATAAGAACCTATTGTCATGATGCCTCCTCACTATGTACCTATAGCATAGATATTCCTGGTCCTGATTCCTGCTGTTATTTTCATGTACAAATCATACATGAGAAAATAGAGAACATGCTGACTGTTCTAAAGGAGACAGGACTTGCTTATTCCAGAAGTGACTGAGTTCATATTTTGTTATATTTGAACAGTAAGGACTGTCCAGTGGTACATGAATAAAAATCAAGATACCAGGAGTAAAATGATTAGTAGTCATTCAATGGAAAGGAAACTATCCATAGTCTGTAAGAAAAGAAGACACTTTTGCCGTAGAGTAATAAATTAGTTGATTATGTTAGAATTCCAGATTTTTAAGATATCTGAAAAAATAAACTTATGCAGTGATTTTTACCTAAACCTGCATATTTTCATGGTACTCTTATGATCATCAGCTATTTTCTAAAACAGGACTTGAAGTTCCTGAGTTTTTAGGTAACAAGTGCAAAAATGCAAATCCCAAATCACTGTCCATCTGTTTTCTTTCTCTGAAGGAATCGCCCACCTCTTACTTTATCTTCATTATAGTGTTTTACCTTTGTTACCACAGAGCACAGGTGTGGCAACTTGCAAAAAAAACAAAAAATAACAAACAGCATCAATAACAAAACTGACTTCAAAATGTAAGTTTACCCCCTTTCTACTTAAGGAATAACCAGTTGAGTAAATAATGAAAGATTGTTCAAAGTCACTCTTCTCTTTGTGGTTTGCTATGTTTCTCCTAGTAGCATGGGACTAAACAGATCAAGATTTAAGATATTTCAAAGGCCTGTTTAGCCTATAATGGACTTCTAGATAATATAGATAACACTTTAAGCCTGTGAAGGGAAACAATGGGAAAAGTGTAAAAGAGTTTTGTTTTGTTTTGCTTTTCACTTACTCTATATGAAAGAATAAAGTCCCTTAAGTATATTATTTTTGGTTTGGAAACAATGGGGATTCATGAAAAGATATGATGATTTTGAGTTGAATAAAATACCAGTTCACCGATGATTTTCTTAACAGAATTTGGTTTGTACTCACAGGGGCAAAACAGACAACTGAGAGTTGTCTAGTTGTTGTTATTTTCCTCCCACCTTTTGGCCCTGTGTTTATTCAAAACCAATGACCAATGTAGTTAGATCACCATACCCTTTTTTGAAAAACTTTTGATAACCTTGTGTTTCACCTTGAAAACTGAGATCTCAGGTTTAATTTGATCTCTCATATTCCCATAACATTCTGTACTGCTTTTCTTTCCCTATACCCCTTCACCATATGCATATTGTTTCTGGATATTCTCTTAGCTAGGCAACTGAAATTCACTTTTGAAAGGTACGATTAGAAGGTGTAGAGAGATCTATAATTGGCCATGAAAGAGGCTGTTTTATAGGATAGTTAGAACATGAGCTCTGGAGTGCTACCACTTACCATCTTGAGCAAATTAACTCCCCTAAGTCTGAGTTTCTTTAAATCTGTAAAATAGGAATAACAATAATATCAGCAGTTAATTTGAGAAGTAAGTGAGGTGTAGTAAATGCTAATGTTATCTTCTATGATAAATATGAAAGAAAGAGTGAGGAATCATCTATTTGGACAAAGTATGTTGAAGTGTATATCCACTCAATCATTCATTAACATGGACCAGGCATTAGGAATAAAAAAGGTTAACAAAAGAGGTATGGCCTCTCTTTGTTGGGAAGAAATGGGTAAAGAGGAAACACAAAGCATTGTGATAGACTATCTCCTTTTTTTTATGCTAAGAATTCATAAAAACCCCTGGACATTTTAATTTAATGCATTTCATTTCTTAGTTTTAACCTGGAAATAGTGTAAGCATCAACCTATCCAGATGATCAAGTTCTAAACATCCAGTACCCATTTGCTCTAAAATGTAAACCTCCACATTCATCTATATGATAGGCTTAATTTCATAATGAATTTGTTCTCTCACTTCTCTAGACACCTAATTGGGTTCATATATTAAAATGATAAAATTTTACCATGATAGGTATTGTTGACATTCAGATGCAGTTTTTAATTCTATTTAAATTCCAAAGTCTTCTAAACAAGAAATACAAATAAAGCAATATACATACTCCCAGTCTTAGAAATGGGTTGTGTTCTCAGAATTCATTATAAACAGGTTCTTTGGAATCCATGTAGAACCAATATTATACCTATGGGCCCTGCCCACAAAAGTCTCCTTAAATATTCATGGCTTTATCTCTTTACTAAGAGCAGAGGAACCTAAGAGCTGTGTCCTTCCTGGGGCTTGTTGTGTTTTTCTGCCATTTTCCCAAAGGAGATTTTGATTTTTGAGAGTCTTGAATCCCAAGCTAAGTAGTTTGGATTTTTCCATGGTGGGTGATGGAGTTTGTAAGCTGAGAGAGGATGAAGTGGTCATATTTGAGTTTTTGAACAATAACAGCAACAGTGTGAAGAATGGGTCAGCTGTCAGGCTGAAAGCTGGGAACACAAAATCTTTCTCTGAAAGAGGTGAGTGCAGTTGTCAAGAGAAGTGATAAGGTTGGGGAGAAGCAGATGGATCTCAGTGCCAGAAACTCCAACATTTGGAGACAGTAAATGAGGAGTGAAGGCAATAAATTAGGTTTGTAATACACTACATCTGTACACATATCAGCATCCTTTGCCCCAATTATGCAATAATGGTTACTTTCTAAATCAAAGTTTATAAAACAGACTAGTGTTTGCCAAAGAATCTAGTATCACAAAGACAGATTTCAGTCTCCCTATTAAATGTTTGATTTCCTCGACTCTTTTGCCCATCCAGATTTTGTGACCTGGGTTAACATTTAGTAAAGAACTACCCCCCCCCACACACACACACACACACTCTTCCCACCCCAAGAAACTTTTCTACTGCCCTGTGGTTTGATGAGGAAGGCTTCTAGTGAAACACGCTGACCAACTTCGGCTTCTCTAAGCTGAAGCTTAAAAATGAAAGTCATGCCTGGAAATGTTTCACATCATTAGCACTCCGAGCATCTACAGGGAAATGGAAAAAACATCATGGGATCAATTTTCATTTTAGGGTTTCAGTCACAGGTTTGGGCAACTAGAGCCTTCAGCCTATCATATCAGCGATGCTGGCAAACGAAGAGGATAGGCTGTAAATGCAGTAACTGACCCCTGTCCTGTTTTGTTGCTAAATATGCCCCTCCACCCACAAAACAGGCAACCTGATAACAAGTATTTGAACGATAAGAATGTAAAATTTCCCTAAGCCCCAGAGCCAAGAGTGATTATCCTGGGATTTTAGAATCACAGTTCTTTCTCTTTCTCCCTCTACCTCCCTCTTTCTTCTTTTTTTCTTTTCAATTTAAATCACTCAATCTTTTCATAGAAACTTGACATCAAAGAAACTGTCAGTTACTAACTCCTAATTTGTGATTTTTTAAAAAGAGTGTGCCTTCTCAAAGTATCAAATTAAAGCTTTAACCTGCATCTCATTAAGTGTTAAAATCTGGCAAAGAGTAGACCTACAGTCCCCAAGTGATCTGGCTTCTGAACTTTGGTTTGCTTTCACAAATGTGAATCAGTTTGAGCTTAAATCTGAGTATTTCATGTAGCATCCCTAGAGATTTATTTAAAGTGCTTGTGGCAATAACATTTAATTTGTAGCCGTTTTATTGATTTTAGGTGCCCCCTTGGTAACACAGCCAGGTTTTGGGCCCATAAAAAACTGTTCGATGTTTTTAAGCATCTCTCAAAACTGACAAGCTGAAATATACCTTTTCTGGGTAACTGAGCTCCCCAGTAATTCCATTTGATATGGGCAGAGCCTTTCTGAAAATGGCTGCCTGGAAATAAGTGACATTTTATTCAACCAAGAGTTACCAGAGTGGTTTCCTCCTCTCCCCCTTTAAAAGTAATTTAAAATTCTCCAGAGGATTAGTAAGTAGGTCTCTTGGCATAGCATGGTTATCTGATCAGACTGTCACACCCATAAACAGTGAAAATGCACGATGTTGATTCATTCATGTCTGTTTTTAAAGGAGGCTGTGGACTTTAAACTCCCTTTTCTCTCTGACATGCTTGCTGTTTCTCTGTCTGTGTTTTCATGCGGGGGCTCTTTGAAAAACACCTCAGGCAAGAACAGTTTTTAAGAAGTAGGCCACTTATACTTTGTTTCTGTATTTCTACCATGCTAATGGCTCCCTACTTGATCGTTTAATCGCTGATCACTGATTCAAATCCAGGTGGAATGAGATGCCCCTTCCTGCTGTGGTCTTGCAGTCAGACAGTCTGTAATGTTTGATACGGATCTTCTGAGTATACGAGATGAGATTAGATTGGTCTCTCTGGGAGCCAACCCTATTCATTTTGTAAGAAACTTATACTGGAAGCCTGAGGACTGCCAAGAGCAAAGTGGAAACAGAGCCCAGCTTTTTCCTCTTATCAAGATCCACAGTTGGTTCCACATTAATCAGTGGAGATTTGAATAATGAATTGGATGAGAAGCCAAAAAGGAGGTCCCTGCCACCCATGATTGGAATATGGACTTCATGTGTTTTAACGTTACTTTTTAAAATTCTAATGTGTGACAAAGACAGAAATCTATGGCATGGAGTCAGTGGCAATTTTTACTTATTGGGTTTTTTTTTTTTTTTAATGTAATATATTAAGCCTCCACTGTGTGCCAGACAGACTCTTCATGCACCATGAGCTTTAACCTTTACAATAATGCTCATATTTAATCTTCTACAATTGTTTAGAACTTTATACTTTGCAAGGCTTACACATTTATCCTCTCATTAGATTCTCACATGAAAGGCAGATACTATTATTCCCGTTTTACAATTGGAACTGACAACAACTAGTAAATGGAAGATGGGCTCACCACCCCTCAAGATTCCTAGTCCACCAACCCCTGGTGCCCTTGCTGCTATGTGCCTATGTCTCAAGTGAGCAATGGCTCTAATACTGATTAAATAGTTGCAGTGGTTCTTCAACTGTAGTCCCATCTCTGGACAAATAGCCTCAGATCCCCTGGGAACTTGTTGAAAGGCAAATTCTTAGGCCACAGACCTTCTGAGTAGGACCTAGCAATATGTTTGTTAATAAGCTCTCCTGGTGACTCTGATGCAGGCTAAAGTTAAGAACCGCTGAACTAGAGCACTGGATTACAGATGAGATGACTGAAGCAATAGCTGAACTTAACCTAAGTAATTAAGTAACCTGACTAAGCCCTCTGATAACAAAAGTTAGGACCTAGGATTTGAACCCAGGTCTCACTCCAACACCATTTGTTTTCTACACTGGGCTGCCTTATAGTCTATCTTATGTGTACCATTCTTGGTAAATTCCTTTCTGAAACATCCTTTTAGGGAGAGGAGAGCAGATCAATAAAGAAAAAGGTCTCTGGCTGTGCCTTTCTATGTGTGGTAAAGGCACAAATTCTGCCCCTTTTAATGAATTTCTACTTCTGTGTGAGAAGAACATGAAGGATGGACCTCAAAGTGGCTGCTGGAATGCCCAGGAAAGGAGGCCAGGAAGTTGAAACATAGCTGAGGGCCCAGAATGGTTACCCAGAGTGAGCACATTTCATCTGGGCCTTTCCTGTGGTAGGTGTGATCCCACTGTTCCTTGTCCATGCCTAATGGTTTCCTATGATGGATTAATAGCAAGAGGGCAACTTTCCCTGTCCTAGCAATATGTGGAGCCATGAGTTGACTGCAATGTGGAAATACCTGCCGCTACTTGGAAATGCTTGCGGCTGTCCTTATTGGCAGTATTTATCAGAGGAGATTCATAGCCTGTGGTCACACATGGGCTCTTAGTGCCTATCAGTTTCTTAAGAATTCCACCTACAATTTTTTTTTTCTCCTTGAAGCAAGAGCCCAAACCAAGGCTTAGTGCATAGCTCAGGGGACTTCCAGGGAAATCAGAACTGCATAGCAACGGCTATAGGCTTCCTTCCACACACTGTAAGGAGAGATCAGCAGAGGAGCAGCCTGAGCCTTCAGGTGTAATGCATTTCCTCAACACATTCATTTTGAAAGAGAAAAACTGTTGCCCACATATGGAACACTTCCTTTTTATGTACTGGCACTGTACCACGTGCTGTGCATTTGTTACCTCGTTTCATCCTCTTAACCTCCTGAGGAAGGCACTACTATTAGCCCCATTTTACAGGTGAGGAAAGTGAGGCTAACAGAAGTCCATACTCTTTCGCACAGTTAACACACCTAGAAAGTGGTGGAGGCAGGATTCAAATCCACGTCTGACTGCAAATTTTTTGCTCTTAACCATTGTGTAACATAGGCTCTGACAGCTGTGACAGGAGGAGGAGGGTTTGTTTTCAAAATCTTGCCACATGTCTTTTTCAGCCTCTTTCACACAGCCCCACAGGGCTTGGCAACAGGAGGAGCGGGACCTGGGCTGTGGCACTCACCCATGTGGGCCACAGCTGTGGCTGTAACTCAGCGGGGCCTCCAAGGGGAGGGACTGGGAGTTGGGCGGGGCAAAGTTAGGCCATTTTGTTTTCCTGAAATGCTTCCTCCTCATGTTTATTTCTAACTTCACTCATCATTCCCATATCAATAAATGGTTGTTAGTGTTGTTATCTAAAGACTAAGCAGATTCTCAGATTCATTGTTTGGAAAATCATACTAAGTGCCTTGGGTCCACTTTTCAATGTGCCTAAGAGTGACACAGGCAAAGTCCAAATCCTCAGTTTCCAGGGGTCAGCCAGAATATCTTGAACTCTCCCAGGTCTCTCTGCTCTCTCTCAGACCTTTAGCAGGGTCACTGTGTTGCCTTGGCCATTGCATGACAGCCACCATGGCAGGAGGTTGTCCAAGCTATGCTTGGGAGGTGGAAGGTACTACATGGAACAAGATTTGGCCCAAGATCCAACATGTGCACCCAGCCAAGTCTGGTTGTCTCCCAGTGTCCTTGTGTAGTCATCTCCTCCCTCCCTTCTGTGGCTACTGTTCACATTGCTCTCTCCCTCCATGTGCCCAGGGGCCTTTCTTCAAAGAGGGGTTCAGAGATATCCATGACCAGCCAGTCTAACTTTCCCACAGTGGGAGAACAGAGCTGAATTTTTGCAGTATATACAAAGCTTGAAGCCAAAGGAACAAAACCTGTGCCTGTGGGAGCCCAGGCATCCTCAAGCAGGAGGGCTGGCACAGTGGCAAGTGAGCAGGAGGGCCTCTGGCGCCTAGAAAGCTCACTTCCTAAGTGGCACCTGCTCTGAGCTCTCCAGAGCCCCTGAATCTGGTTATAACCTCTGTTCCTGCTTCCATCCCCTACTCCTCACCCCGCCCCCTGACATTCCTTTTGTGTTTAGGGGAGATTTCCCAGCACCTCCCTGGCTAACAGATCAGATCCATCTGAGTCACACTGAGCCTCCCATTTAGTCACTTAGGCCTCTGGAGTCCGGGTGGCCCAGGCTTCATGCCAAACCCACTGCTCCTAATAGCAATGCTATTATAATGGCTTTTGTACTTAAATTTCTTTTCTTCCAGGAGCCCTGAGGTCTTTAACAAACGCAAAAATTATGCTGTAGGCCAAAAAATAGAAACTGAAGGAAAATATACACCTTACTCCAATTCTTCTCCTCCATGGCCTTGCATAGTTGCTTTGAAGGGTGGATCTTTAAAGATTCCTAAGCTTTGGTGGGTGGGTGGATAAAGAGGACCTGAGGCTTTCTTATTGCCTGCGGTCCCACCAGCTTTAACCCTCTTTCTTTGGTTTTGCAGATCAAAGACCTTGGAACTGCATCTAGATGAGTCTGATAAACTTATGTCTTAGAAGAAGAGATAAAGGTCAATGTGATGATGTTTGCCTCTTATGCCCCCAGACGTTGCGGGTCTAATGGGTGCTCACTGAGCCCGGCTTGTTGTTATGTGGTTTAGGACAGACAACAAGGATGACCTGCAACAAATGCCTTGAAGGACAGAGTTAGCTTAAAAGGCAAGAATTAGGTTTTGACTACACATCCCTATCTTTAGCACCTGTGGAAGAGAAATAAAGACCGTGGCCTACACCACTGTGCTTGGCACTGCTGGGTGCAGAGGGAGGGGAGAAGTGCCAGAGGTGGGCTTGGCCAGGACCTGCCCTTCTTTCAAGGGTCCAGCCACCTTGTTTAACGCAAGGGAAAGAAAATTCATCTTGGAGCCAGGTAACATGGTTTCCAGTTCTGACTGCTCCTTTTCTCACCTGGGGCTCTGGCAATGTCCACAGGTTTTGTTTTCTTTCTGTTGGAGAAGAAAATGCTATCTAACTTTAAGTATTAAGATTTGATCTCTGGCTCAAACCCTTTCTTCAAGGTAATGACAGAATTGTCTTCCAGAGAGGGTCCATGTTGCGTCCTCTCTCACAAAGTCTCAGGAGCTTCCCACCACTATGGAAAGGAGTTTCAGCTCCTTTAAGGAAGCATTAACGACCTTCCACTGTATGTCCCTAACTCCCCTTTCAGCCCTGTCTACCACCATAGCTCTCTTGTAACCTGGACTCACCAGACCACTTACGCATACTTTCATAGCTTTGCCCATATTCTTTTCCCAGTTCTCCATGGAAATCCTTCTCACCATTCAAGACTGGGCTCAAACAGAATCTTTCTGGGACAGTTTTTTGATCCTGGGAGTCAGAATCTCTTGCTCTTGTCACTATGCCCACAAAGCTTATTGCTTGTGCCTATGTTTAATAATAGTGACATGAAGCACATGCTTTTTATTTTTTTCCTTAATTTTTTTAATTTATTATTTCTTTTTTTTTTTCCTTCCAAACAGCTTATTACAGGAAAGAAAGAAGCCACATGCTTTTGGAATGAGGCAAACTTGGATTTAAGTTCTGGCTCTCTCACCTGTCATGTGACTTTTGGAAAATCATTAATCTCTAAGATGCCATGTGCTACAAAAGGCCAAACCAAAGCCAACCTTACCTTATATGCTGTAAGGATTGAATGAGGTCACATTTATAAAATCCTTGGGAGAACAAAAATTGTGGGAGAGCTGAAGGCACGAGTGTTTCCTGAAGTTGTGTTCTAGGTGTTGTCGACCTGCCCTTCTTCCCCACCAGGTGGCAAGCTCCCGGCCAGGGCCTGTGCCAGCTCTTGACCTTGACCCCATCCAACTCCAACAGTAGGTCTTGTATACAGTGGGCATTCAGTGAACATTTAAAGCATCGTTAGCACTTAATTTCTCAGTTCCTCAGTTTCTCTATCTGGATGGTAGTGACAAAGAGTAGCAGAAAAGAACATTTCGGGCTTTTAGAAAAACCTCCCAAAGTACCCCTCCCACAACAGAGCCTATTGTTAATTGGTAAATAAATAGCTTTCAGCTGAGCATGCCTTTTCCTTTCATGTGGCCCCCTGTAATGCAGTTTGGGAGACAGTTACACCTCCTTTGAGGATAGTAATGACTGTCCCAGACTCCTTTGGAAGAATGTTGGGAAGATAAATGAGATAATCCACCTGACAGCTCTTTAAGCTCTTACGAAAAAGATACCCTTGAAATATAGGATACAGGTGTGCCTTGCTTTGGCATATGAATTTTGGAGATTTTATGAAAATCTGAACCTATAAAACAGACAAATTAAGGGGTGAAAATTAGCATCGCAAACAGCCTCTTTGCTTGACAAAAATGTTCACAGCAGGATCCCTTTAAATAGCCAGCTTCCCTAGTGCATTTAAAATATGACTCAATCTATAAAGAATTTGATTTACATATACCCAGTCAGGAACACATCTACTATAGAAGGGGAGGCACATATGATTTTTATAATAAAGATCAATAACTGTGAGGTTTTAAAAATATTTCTTCTCATCATCTGTAATCCTGAGGTTAACACTTCCACTGCTAGGAAGTAGCTCTGAAAAGCATCTACCTGTGGCTGCAGAGGCCAGGCCTGTCTCCAGGAGAATGTAGGTAGAAAGGGGCCGCTCAGGATGCCCGATTGAAATAGATAACTGGCTTGAGATCACACCTGAATGCAACATGCTGTTGCTAGTTAGGGTAAAGCATTTCTGACTTATTATAAGATTAAAAGCAAGTAGTGGATCTCTGATGTCTGAAAAAGTAAAGATCAGCCTTATTTAGAAGAGGTACAATATATAGCAGATGCAGAAGCCACTAGAAATAAGTGAGCTCATTGTTGAACTTTGCTCTTTGGAAGTCTGTCGGGGGTGTGTGTGTGCATGCCGGCCAGTGTTTGGCAGGGCTGAGAGGTGTGTGCTATTCTGAACAACCACCTCCTAGAGATGTCCACATCCTAATCCTCAGAACCTTTGAATATGCTATGTTACATGGCTAGGGGAAATTGGGGTTACAGATGGAATTAAGTTGGCCAGTCAACCTTAAAATAGGGAGTTATCCTGGGTTATCCAGGTGGGCCTGGATTATCTAGTGTAATCACAAAGGTCCTTAAAAGATGGAAGAATAAGAAGAAAAATCAATGCCAGGTGATGCCATGTGAAAAAGACTTGCCACTGCTGGCTTTGAATATGGAAGGGGCCATGAGCCAAGGGATGTGGGCAGCCTCTAGAAGCTGGAAATGACAAGAAAAACATTCCTGGAGATTCCATAAAGAAACATGACTCTGACGACACCATGATTTTAGCCTAGTGAGACTTATTTCAGTCTTCTGAAGAACTGTAAGAGAATACACTTGTATTGTTATAAGTCACTAAGTTTGTGGTAGTTATAGCAGCCATAGAAAACGAATATGGTTGGGGGAAGGGTTGGTAGTGGTTTTTATTGCAGCTTCATTGCATATTTTATGTTGATGAAGCTTGTGTAAAACCGCCAGGTGTTTTCATAAACATGGATGCACCCTCACGTTCAATGGCTATAGGCCTCATGCCTAGAGCCACATTCTAACCAAGAAGCAAGATACAGGAGGAAATAGAAACATTGTGGGCTGGCCCTTCAACCATCCTATGTGCCACATAAGCAGGGAAAAGACCTAGAATTTCCTCTGCTGTCAATGACTCTTTTCTTCCAGTTAACTTCCCACTCGTAGGCTAGCCCTACAAAGCCAGTGGCACACGTGTGAACAATTCCCACCTCCTCCCTTCCCCAAAGTTACTGCATCTCTAGGCTTCTCCTCGGGCCTCAGAAGCTTCCTCTCCCAGCAGACCCCTGGTTCCAGCAGACCGGCCATCTCAAGACCTCTCGTGTCTCCAGCCCTTCCCTTTGTCCCCCAGAGCAGGTGGCTGTGGTGAGCTGGGCAGCCTGACTGCCCATGGCCTAGGCCAGCATTTCTGTTGGAGGGGCGATGGAACACTGATCTATCTGCCTTTGACATCTGCCTGATCCCCAAGAGGCCTGCAGTCTTTTCTTCCCCACCTGCTCCTGATGGGGTGCCCACTTCTGCTGAAGATCCCTTTGCTCCTTTAGCTGAAATCTGCACCCCCTCAGCCCCCTCCCACCACCTCCCCTCTCCTCCCACAACCTCCGCTCATCTCTGATGACCCAGATCAAGTTTTGCTGGGATGGACTGAGGAGGGGGAAGCTCTGTCTGCCTCCTAGAGGCAGGGTGTGTCTGGAACAATCTAAAAGGCACGCCACCCTTAACCAACTTTGTGATCACAAGAGAAGAAGGCAAGAATCCTGGACCACATCTGGCATGCACAAGAAACATTACATTTTGTTTTGGTAAACCAGTGTAATTTCAACTTCTAGTCTCCATTGGCTTAGTGGCTGACAATTTCAGTTACTGCTGGGTATTCTTTCTAACTCCGGGGATTGTGTCTCCAATCTGTGCAGCTTATTGCCGCAGCAGTGTATGTGTGTGTGTAGAGGGGCCCTCTGACCCCGGCTGTCTGTCCACACCAGCCTCCCAGGTCTGTATCATCTGTCCTGTCCTTGGTTGCTGGTCTGTGCAGGTTTGCGGCTGCTCTCTCTCTTACACCCCCTTGCAAGACCTGTACATATTGGACTCTTTCTTTTTTCTTTTTTTTTTTTTTTGAGACAGAGTCTCGCTTTGTTGCCCAGGCTAGAGTGAGTGCCGTGGCGTCAGCCTAGCTCACAGCAACCTCAAACTCCTGGGCTCGAGCGATCCTCCTGCCTCAGCCTCCCGAGTAGCTGGGACTACAGGCATGCGCCACCATGCCCGGCTAATTTTTTTTTTATATATATATATCAGTTGGCCAATTAATTTCTTTCTATTTATAGTAGAGACTAGAGACGGGGTCTCGCTCTTGCTCAGGCTGGTTTTGAACTCCTGACCTTGAGCAATCCGCCCGCCTCGGCCTCCCAAGAGCTAGGATTACAGGCGTGAGCCACCGCGCCCGGCCTGGACTCTTTCTTAACTACTTCCATTCCCATTTTAAGGGCCTGAAGGGAATTCTCCAGCCTCCCACACTTCTCTACAAGTGTGGGGCTGTCACAGGCCTCTTGGTCTGGGCACACTAGGAGCCACTTCTCCTCTGGCTCCTGCCCATGCTGGGGGCCCAGTTCCTTTGTGTTGTTGCTGCCCTTGTAGGCGGCATAAAAAAGAAAGGCAGAGGTGTCCTTTGCTCTTCAATCCCCAGCCTCTCTGGTTGTTCTCTTTCCCCTCCGTCCTCCAGCAGGCAGCAGTGATACAGCTCTTTCTCGAGGACCACTGAAGAGTCCTCTTTTTTCCTCCTGCTGTCCTTTGTCTCTGCTCCATTTGGGGGACTTGGTCTCATCTCAAGGTTGGGAGTAGGGTGGATCCACCAAATCTTTTCTATCTTTGACAGACTTCACTTTTGAATCTCAAAACCCAAACGTTTGGATCTTCGGTGCTCTAGTTCCACTGGGAACGGAACCCAACGTCTTGGGACGGAAATGCTTCATGGCTCTTTGCCGCATGGGATACATGGGACAGTTGCAGTGCAACAGGGACACTCATGAGTATGTCGACGTACTGTCCCCATACACAGCAAGTGGGTGCAAGATGCTGCCTGCTACTAGTTGTGCAAACACAGACCCACACTGGGGAAAGCGGAGCCTGTGCTCCACGAATCTGCAATGATGCACTCCAAAGCTTAAAATATCTCATTCTGTTACAAGTTAAAACATGTAGGTATATCTCTTTGAGCCAACTCAAAAGGTAGATGTTTTCTCCCTTTTGTGAGTATGATCACTTGGCAGTTCCAGCTTTCTGTGAACATTCATCTGGAAAAGCGTCTTAGCTTGTTGTGAGTAGTTAAGTTTATTCAACATATAAATCTCTTAAAACCCATGCACTTAAAGGTTTGTGGTCATGTGGGATATTATCAGTGTCAGGGATGGGCAGAGTTGAAGGCATTTAGGGTCATTCTACTTTCTTTAAATCTTCTCCAAACATTTTAGATTTGGCAAAACCTGAGTTGCATTTTGCCAAACCCCTGTGCCTGTAATTTGTAAACCCCTGTGTATTTTCAGGGAAATGTAGTCCATATGTTTCTGATTGATTTACACTTAACTCATCTAAACCTTGTTTCACTAGTGGTTATTTGATGTCCAAAGGCCTCAGAGCCTGTTTACATCTGTCTCAGCTGCTTTTCTCCACTCCCCCTGAGAATCAGGAAGATCTGTTTTGCCAAGAGTAAACTAAGTTGAACACTGCACCACCCCTCCCGCCTCCACCCCCAGGTTTGGATCAGGCTTGGGTTGAATCTGAAATAAAGATCTGAAGAAGTTGTGTTGGGCTTTGAAGTTGACCAAACACTCCACCCCGTACTTCACTAAGAGGAATCAGAGCCCAAAGCCTCCCACTGGGGTCTGTGACCAATAACACCAGTACAGAGACCAACCCCCAAGCCAGGCCAGCTTTCCAACCTGGCCCTTTCCCTATGGCACCGACCCTCAGCTGCATCTAACCAACCTCCCTGCCTAAATAGTCCCTTCCCTTAAGACCCTTTCATCCATGCTTCAGTGGGAAGAGTGGAATAGATTTTATACAGTGAATGAAAGCTACCAGCCTTCTTGCTGGATCTGTGATAACTATCTTGTAGAGCAAGACTGTGGTTTTACAACAAAACAAAAGAAACCCTCAGCTAGTGCCCCGCATTACTGAACCTTAATTTTAGATAGTCTGCATTTGCCTTGCAAATGAGTCCAAAAATTACCAAGCCACAAGCATTCAGAGCCATCCTGCCCACTGCCAGGAGTATGCGTGGTAGAAGGAAGGAGACTGGCCCCCACCACTCCGCCATAGTGGAAGCGAGCATAGGGTGGTGCTTGAACTTAGATGATGCCCCACAATTTTGGAAGCATGACAACTAGGAATGGGGATAAACTCATTGCACCTTTATGATTCATCATGGAGGGAAATGGCACTTTGTTGTGGAAGAAGCACTTTAGTAGGTATTTAGTCACATCCACACAAAGCCTATCTGGAATGGAGATATTTGAGTCCAAGAGGAGCCGAGCAGCTCTGTAAAATAATGTGACAGATTGTCTTTACAGGCAGAGTTGTGTCCTGAGATAATTATTGCACTCAACTTGGAGGCTAGTCTGAGAGGTTTCTATCTCTTTTGGGACCCCAAAAGGTATTGGGAAACCTAGACGCTAGGTAGAGGGAACATGGTCCAAGCATTTAGTTGAGAGAACGTAGGCTGGCCCCTGAAGTGGTGTGGGCAAGTTAGGGGTTAAGGGCAAACATAGCTAGTGCTTCCTATCTCCAAGGTTTAAACTTTTTGTTTCTATTTTTTAATTCCTTTCTGCTATCTTTAAGCTTTCAGAAAACTTTGATCAATATTATAGTTGGATCTTGATTATGTTCTGGGGGACTACGGGAGGGGCCTGTGTCCATGCTGTGGAGGAGCCAGAGACCTGGAGAAGCCAGAGGAGACTTGGACTGGGCTCTGGTCCTTGTCCAGGCCGATGTGACAAGTGGCAAACAGGCCTGATCTCTGGGATGTTGGTGCATTCTTCGGCGATGCTCAGAAATACCTGCGATGGGAGGTGCTCACTGAAGACAGCCTCCTGGGATGGGAGCTAAGTAAGGCTGCAGTTATTTGGGGGTTAAGAGAAGAGTTGAGCCTCAAAGGCAGGAGAACTTGGGAATGTCAGCATCACTTCAGCATTAACTCTGGTGGGTGGCCAAGGGACTATATCTGCAAGTCTCACTTTTAAACTGGGCACCCGTGGTGCTGTCACGGCTCCCCCACGCTGGGCCTGTGGGGGGACAGGTGGGTAGCTCTCCCACAGCCATGCGAGCAGAGGCTTCTGCCTCCGTGAACAACCCAGCGCAGTTACCTGGGCTGCGTTATACCTCTCCTGCCCCACTGTATTCTTTTCCCTGAACTGCACTGTAGTGTGATGCCGTCAACCCATAGTGAGGGCTGAGAAATGCACCTGCTGTATGCATGTTGCTACGGCTGTCGGTTACAGCCTAGGAGTCTCCTTTTGCTGGAAGTCTTAAGGAGAAACTTCTTCCTCAGGAGAAGCAGAAGCAGTTCAGATTCTCTGGAGGGCATTTTTTTTTCTTTTTAAGTTGTAACTTTTTAGAATTGTGGTAAAATACACACCATATAAAATTTACCACTTAACCATTTGCATGTGTATAGTTCAGGGGCATTAGGTGCACTAACATTACTGTGCTACCATCACCACCATCCACCTCCTGAACTTTTTTCACCTTCCCAATCCTGTGCCTATTAAACAATGACTCCCTACTCCCCTCCCCACAGCGCCTGGCAGCCACCATTCTACTTTCTGTCTCTACAAATTCGACTGTCTTGGGTACCTCATATAAGTGGAATCACACAATATTTGTCCTTTTGTGACTGGCTTATTTCTTGGGCCTGGTTTATTTCTATCTCATGGTCACAGAATTCTCTAACAAATCAGATGTCTCTTCCTCCCTACCTTCTTGTTTTGCCATGGCAGCTAGAAAACAAGCCAAATCTATGCTTTATCCCCAAATGAGCATATGTGGTCAAAATTTTTATTGTAGCTTCATCCTTTATTCCACTTTCTATTTATAGCCTTGTGCTTTTTAATTTGTAACCTATGTGTAATTTATCTATCATATAGTTCGTCATCATATAGACATTGCTCTAAGGCATCTCCAATCCCCTTTGTAACGACAAAGGATACATATTTAAAAATACAGGTTGAATATCTCTTGTCTGAAATGCTTGGGATCAGAAGTGTTTCGGATTTAGATTTTTTTCAGATTTTGGAATATTTGCATTATAAAATCTGAAATCCTAAATGCTCCAATGAACATTTCCTTTGAGCACTATGTTGGTGCTCAAAACGTTTTGGATTTGGATCATTTTGAATTTCAGATTTTTGGATTATGGAGGGTCAACCTGTACTAACGAGTGGTTGGTGGAACAGTTGAGGGGATTGGACCAAGCACTCAGTGAAGTGGCTTCTTAAAGCCGGCGTGACACTCATCCATCTGATTGGACCCATCCTCGCCACGGGATGGTACATCATGCCACAGGCTCAGACAGTGGAGCGACCTTCACTCTCCTTCCACGCTGACTCCCTCCACTCCAAAGCCAGTGCATTCAGATTACGGTTTAGATAGCTGGGAACTTTTCTTATAACTAAATGTACTTGTCTAAGCTAGTGGGTTTCTAAAACTATTCTGCATCTTGCTGCAAACAGCTGGGTCCTACAGATTGTCCACTAAACACTTTCTTCCATAAGCTCTTTGCATCCAGTTATGAGGTAGCCAGTCTGACCAGGGGAATGTGGGAGTAGGATTGGGGCTGAGGCTGGGGTTGGAGGTGGGGACGGGGTATAGTTTGAATGAGGAAAGGCCCAGACTTCTTATTTAAAGCTAATACTATCAAGCTAGGATCTGAGTTATTTTTCTTGGAGTTATTTTTCCATACCGGAAAATTGCTGGTGGCCATTAAGCCCTGAGGAGTCCATTTCTTTTTGTCCATTCTGGGCTGTCCTCATGACCCTGAGTCAGTCTTGGGTGGGATATGCTCTGGACCTTCCAGGGGCTGGGCCTCTCCTTCATAACTTTTACCACCTATTAACCCCCTTGTTATATGTAGTCTGACTTCAAGGAGGACTGTCCACATGGGCTATAAGGGTCTCAACAGTATGTGCCGTTCTCTAGTAGTGTGGCTCTGAGCAGTGTGATTCACCTCTCTGAGACTCCACCTCCTCCTCTGCAAAAGAGGGATGGTATTAATAATACCCTTCTTTCAGGATTGTCAGATTAAGGGGGGTAACCACAAACTTAGTAACATGATATTATAATAATTATTATGGAGAACAACTGATTATTATATTGATACATTATCCCCTGAATCCAGCTCCTTTGTATCAACTTTGTGCTTCCTCTCTTGGCCTAATCTTGACAGATCTCAGAATTAGTGCTGAAGAACCTCAAAAGGTCGTCTGGACCACTGGTTCCCAAACCAACCTGGCTGTACATCAAAGTCACCTTCAGATCTTTAAAAGACATTTAAAGTGGAGGCTGAGGAATCTGTATTTTCAGGGAGCTTTCCTAGTGGTTTGGCTTTGTCCACCAATGGGTGTTTGAGCTCCCCTTGGTAGACCCTCTCTCTGCCACTCGCCACAAACTCCTTTCTGCTAACCCAGGCTGGGGAAGCCCACCCTGTCTTTGCAGACTTTAACAAGCAGGGCTCCACACCCTGCTGCAAAGTCCTCCTGGGGTCTGACATCTTTTCGCTGCTCCATTTTTTCCCCTTTGCATTCTCTGCTTATTTCTCCAAAGATCTCAAGTGGCTTTTGATTACCATCCAGCCAATTTCTTCGTCTCCCAATCTGGTTACTGTTTGCATCCTCTCCTTTGGGAGGTGGGTTCCATCTTTTGTCTCTTCTTGCTATTCTCTGAGGCTAGGTTTTGCTAGACTCTAACTCCAGCTCTTCGTCCCTTCCCCACACTTTCTCCCTTCTGGAGCTTGGGTTTATTTTTCTTCCTGCCTAACTACTTCTAATATACTAAGTCAATAAACAGATTCTCTGTGGTTACATATGGCAAACAGCTGAAATTTGCAGTTGAGAGTAAAATCTCCTCATTTGGGGAAAAAACCTATCATTTCACAGATTTAGAAAGTGGTCATTCTGATCTCCAGGGCAAATAAAAGTGTTTTATAGCCTTCCACAAAAGCTTATGCCTTGATTAAATTTTTATTATGAATTATTAATTAAACTAAGGAAATGCAGAGGCCTAAAACTTTGCTTAAATTTGTTCCAGATTGAGACACAAACCAAAGGCGGCAAGAAACCCTGAAGGGGAGGTTTAATGATGAGCAACACATATAAAACTATCTGAGCACTTTCATCTGCCAAAGGCTCCAAACCAGCCATGTAAGTGAACCCACGTGCCCAGGCCCAAACAGAGGCTGGCAATAGGCCTGGAAGAAATGGGACCTCCTCAGCTTCTCTCTCCAGGGCTCTGTGTTTGGGTTTCACAGGGCATTGTGCTCATGAGCAGCTGTGGTGAGGGGGTAGTGGGCAGCAGAGTAGAAAAGCAGGCTGGTGTCTTAGAAGCTAAGCCAGAGGTCAGGAGAAGTGGGTCACCGCTCTCAGGATCCAGTGATTGATCCAACCAGGGCCGCCCAGTACAGTTGTGCAGGTTGCCTGGAGGCAGGGGCAAGCGGGTGCAGAAATCCAGCTCACGCGCACTCGCCAAGCCTTGCTCCTTGCTGTAGGGCCGCACCAGCCAGGAGGAAGGTGCACGTTTTTCTGATTTGAACAAAGGAGTCATATGGCCTTGCGTGGAGGCTGATACTGTATGCCTGGGGTGAGCAGGAGGGAAGGGTCTACATGCTTCCAGAAAGGACATATTTTTCTCAGAACACAGAGGGGTTGTTTGGGCAAGTAGCATCCTAGAGTTCACCCAGTAGACACTAGGGATGCAAAGATAAACAAGACCCTGCCTTTGAAGAGCTCATAGTGTCCTGGGGAAGCAGAAAAGCGATGTTAGAACGCCGTGGTGACAGATGCTGGGCAAGACATCTCCATGGGTGCCCACCCAGATGGACCAGGTGGTGGGCAATCAGGGGAGCTTTCTTGGGGCTGGCATCTCAACAAGTCTTGAAAAGTGGAAGGGGCTGGGGACGAGGGTGTGGAGAGCGGGACAGCAAGACCAAAGCAGCGGAGGAGCGCAAAGCACGGCCTGTCTGGGAGAAGACAGAGCTGTCAGAGAAGACGTGCAGATCCTGGGGCGCCACCCCCACGAGGGCGCACTTCACCCGCTTGCTAGCACGAGGGACACAGGGACGGAGAGGCCATGCCCATCCCCTGCCCCACGGACCAAGACGGGGGGCTGGGGACGGACGCCCAGTTCCGGGCGCAGTGCCTGGCACCTGCGGGCTCCAAGGCTTGTTTCTTCCCCTTCCCCCTTCCTCCTGCCCATTCCTTTTCCATATGAAAACAGGCATCAAAAACATACGTGTTTGTCTCTGATAACATTCAAAAAACAACTAGCAGAACTGTGAAGCAAAGGGTGATGGCTTGACCTTTTGGCCACAGGCAGCTCCCGTGATTTTGTGTCCCTGTCCTGGGCTGGCTTCCGAGACAGTGTAGAGGCTGTGCCCCAGCAAGAAGCTGGCATCCCCGGGTCAGTCTCTCCAGAAAAGGAGAGGAAAGGGGGTGGGTTGGATTGCCCCAGCAAGCAAGTCACCATTAGCTGATTGCCTTTGGGTGTCCCCGGCTCTCTCTGGCGATGTCCAGGCTCCTGACCGGAGAAGAGTCTGCACAGAGACAATGTGACAGTTACTTGGCTCTTACTTATATTGAATTCAGCGCTCCTGGGAAGTGGCACGTTGACAACACTGCTTCCTAGGGAGACATCACATAAATAAGTTTGAAGATATTGCTTAATAAGACCTCTGTAAAGATAAGAGAAATGGTAGGAAGAACTGAAGGAGGCTGTTTCCTTTCTAATATCGACTGTGAATCACAGCCCAGAAGGAAGAAGGAAAACTGAGACACCCAGGACAACGCACTGGCACAGGTCTAGTTGCCCTGTTCCCCACTTTCTTTGCCAAGCAGAGGCCACCCCTTTGCTCTCAAGCCGGTGGCCTGTCAGAGCCGGGCACGGAGAGGGCTGGGGCTTAGATCCCTCCCTCGCTTTGGTCTGAGGCCAGGCAGAGAGAGAAGTGGACATGTGGGGCTGGCTGAGGGTGGGGTGGCATTGAGTTGTGTAATCTATTAATAGCACACTGAGTAAATCCATCAGAGTGTTGCATCCACTCACCCAATTAGCCAGCACCTAATAAATACCTATCTCGAGGCCAGCGCTGAGGGGAAGTGGTATTCTTTCCTTGCCCAAAGGGAAAGCAAGGCACAAGATTCCTAGTTCACTTGGAGTTTCTTGAGAGAGAAAAGGCTCTTGGAAAAACAATGCTTTATTCCCTTCCTCTGAAAGTTCTTTCTGTGGAATATAGCTCAATTATGGCTCCTCAAAAGGGCCCTGAAGGATTAGGAGAAAAAAGAGGTTTCAGGCCAGGGCTTTAGGGCAGTAGGAGATGATTTTGGTTGCTGTCCAATCAAGCCAATTGCTTTACTAATTGGAGGGCGAGGGAGGGGTGGGGCTGATGCTGGGGTTGCTCAGTAGTCAACCCCAAGTGATGTTGTTACAGGAAAACTCCCACCATCCACCATCAGAATGTTTTGAAAGGGGAAGATGCTGCTGGTGGGAAGAGGGAAGCATGGGAGGAGGAAATGAGCAACAGGTGGCTTCACTTCTCGATGACAGATGGAACATAAAGGGCGTGTCCACGGCCCAGGGGAAGTGCTTCCTGATCCTCCCAGTGGGGGTGATTCGTAAGGTGATGGTCTCCCCTGCTCCATAGCCAGCCCAGCTCAGCCAAGTGTGAGCACCTGGAAAGGAGTTTGAGGATGGAGGTGTGTGGCCAGGGAGTAAGAGAGTTGTGTGTGGGGAAAGAGAAAGGCTGACTGAGGGAGAATGCAAGGGAGGGAGATGGTACTTCCAGGAAACCTCTGGCCTCTTTTAAACCATCAGGGCTTCTGCTGGTTTGATTCAGGTCCATAAAATAGCTCCACAGGATCTTACAGATTATTTAGCTCAAACTCCTGATTTTAGAGTTGAGGAAACTGAGGTCCAGAGAAGTTTTAACTTGCCTTTGGTCACATGGTAGGTTTGTGGCCCAGCAGGGTCCAAGATCCTCTGAGCTATGGATCATGGTCTTATCTTTGCTGGAGAGGCTTGAACTTCCTTTAGCTTGTCCCTGTGAGGTCGAAGAAGGGCCCACAAGGAGAACATTGATCTCAGAGTCAGGTGACCTTGGCTTTGGGGTCTAGTTGCCCAGTTCCACCACTGTCTTAGCCATGCAGAGTGACACCCCTTTGCTCTCAAGCAGGTGGCCTGTGGAGTTTGCAGGAAGAGAGAGTCCAAGGCAAGCCAGGCCTATATGAGCCATCTGCTAGAAGTGATCTCCCCGTTTCTGCTTTTGGAGATGGCAGTTGCTGGGCAACATGACCCTTGAGGAGGAGATAAACTGCCTCAGATAGGAAGGTTTTATCTTTGAGGTTATTGAAAATGTGCCTGACTCCTCCATCTAGTTCTGTCTGGATCTGAACTGGTAGCCAGATAAACTGTTGGCTGCCCCATTTCATGTATTTATCAAGGCTGCCCCATTTCATGTATTTATCAAGTCTAAACAATTGTCAAAAGGCAATTATCCCCCTGAGAGGACAGTGGCACCCGATAAACAGTGCCCTGCAGTCTGGTCTCAGCCACGGAATCCGTAAGTCCTCTCTCCTCGCCCTGTGAGGTTTTTCTTCTCTTTCCCTGCTGTCTTAAATTTTAAAGGAGGTTTGATGTTCCAACACGTTTGTTTTGGTGTTCTTTTGCCCATAGCTGAAAATAAAATTCAATGGTTTTTATAGGTGGATAAATCCTTTTTAAAGGCCCTTTTGTTATCACCACGGGGTTTGGGAGCACTAAAACTGGGTTTTAAGGGACCAGTGAAATCTTAGAATCGCAGTTTGCTGTATGTGGAAAGGACCAAATGACAACTTGGTACAGCCCCTCCGAGCTGTAGATGAAGAAGCCATAGCACAGCGGGATTCAATGTCCTGTGAAAGGAACACACTCCTCAGGCGTGGGCAGACGTGCGTTTGAAGCTTAGCTCAGCCACCAATCTGATGCCTGGCCTTGGGTAAACTCCCAGAGCCTGTCTTTCCTTATCTACCACATGGAGAGAACGACCCAGACCTACAGCATTGTTGTGAGAACTAAAAACTGTTTCCCTCTCGTCAAGGTGACACGGATACCTGGGGGCAGAGCCGATGCCAGACCCCAGTATATGGACTCCCAGGTCTTTTTTCTTTCCATTACACTGCAGAATCTTTTTCTGGGGAGGTCTCTAATTTACCATTAAATAAAAAGTAGAGATTCTTCTTTGTCCCACTTGAAGTTGGAGTTCAGTGTTTCTCAGATGCAGCACCTCCAGATGGTCTGAACCTCGGATCTGCTCGGGGACTCATGTTTAGGTGATGACAGCATCTATATATTTTTTTCTGGATAAATTAATAATCAACTGCCATTGTATTTAGGAAAAACCAGACATCACCTCATGAACGTCTCGTTGAAAGGGAGGGTCATTTATTCCATTCATTCTGGCAAATTTTCTTTTTAGGTTTGGTGGCAGCGGGAAGCAAGGTCCAGGGGGCTTTTTGCCGGGCAGAAAGGCGTCACTGGTCCACAGGGAGGCCCCCAGGGTGACAGACCCATCCCAAAGTCCACGTCTGAGTCTGAGGTCCCAGGACTGGTCTCAGCCTGTCCTTGCAGCCAGGGCGTCGTCTGCGTCTCGGACACTAGGTGGCGCCACAGGAACATCCTCGCGGCCCGTGGCGCGGTGGCAGCCAGGCAGTCGTCCTCGCAGCATTCTCCGGTTTTCCGCGCAGGGTCAGGGGTCCTGCGGGCCACCTCTCGCCACCCTCCCTCCCATCAGAAGCACAGCTCCTCTCTGGGAAAGGCCTGGTGCTGTCTGCGGAGATGGGGCTCGCACCCCACCTGATGTGAGGAGCCTCCTCTCCAGTTCAGCATTTTCCACGCCAAAGGGCTAAGCTTGTCTGCTCCCCAACAGTCGCTGCGCCCCTCCGCCCCCGCCCTCTGGGTTATTAATGATTCATTTGCTTGCAGTGGCACCATTACAAAGGTTTGGGGTGCTAAATATACTCCTTATTTTTCTATTTTTTAAAGGTCATATCCTACATTTTAAAAGATACAGGTTGTGCTTGCATGACTGATGCCTGAGTGTTGGGCTGCAGAGGTTGGGGTGGGGGTGGCTGTGCCGCGGAGTGAGTTTCCGTGTCCGGCCTCAGTGTCACCTGCCGTTCAGCATGGGGCCTGGCCACAGTGTCACCTGCCGTTCAGCGGGGGGCCTGGCCACAGTGTCACCTGCCGTTCAGCGTGGGGCCTGGCCACAGTGTCACCTGCCGTTCAGCGTGGGGCTTGGCCACAGTGTCACCTGCCGTTCAGCGTGGGGCCTGGCCACAGTGTCACCTGCCATTCAGCGGGGGGCCTGGCCACAGTGTCACCTGCCATTCAGCGGGCGGCCTGGCCACAGTGTCACCTGCCGTTCATTGGGTGGGCCTGGCCACAGTGTCACCTGCCGTTCAGCGGGGGGCCTGGCCTGCCCTGCTGCCCTGTGCGTCCACCTGAGGCCGGCTGAGGACCGGCCTTCCCAAGTCTTTACCCTGCATATTCCCAACTGCGCCTCAGATCTCCAGCAGGAGCGTGTCCCTCCTCACAGTCAGCGGCTGTCCCCTCCCCTCCTCATGCATCACCATTTACGCGTGGCCTGTTCCCTCTGCCCCGTCCAGGGGAACGGTGGGTTCTCCACACCTTGCTCCCGGGGACCCTCTGCCAGGTCCTGTTCCTTTCTCCGGGACCTCACTCCAGGCTTGACCCTGTGGGCGCTGTTTAAGTGGGATCCCGGGTCCCTGCTCACACCAAGCCTCCCTTCCACCTCCAGATTCTGGAGACTCAGGAATTAGGCCCAGTGCACTGTCTTTCCTTCCTCCTTCATGCTGAAAGCACTCTTCAGTAGTCCCCTTTTCCTGGTTTCCAGGACTATCAGAGAGGAGAGTGAGTCGTTTCTCTTCCCCAGAACTTGCCTTTTGACCAGTAAGGGCTATTCTGTGCCCAGGGCTCCATACCTGTGGCTGTTCCTGGGCGTGCAGGCCTGGGAAGTTGATGGCCATGCCAACGTTAGCATCAGCTCTGAGGCCAGAGGACAGACAGAGCTGACAGCGGAGGAGAAAGGGAGGGAGAGGACCAGGAGGAGTTACAAGAACCAGGGGTTCCCCATAATTGCTGGCTTTGGGGTGTCTAAATCCTGCCTTTGCTGTTTGAGAGCTCCAGGCCTGTGGATAAACTGATTAACTTCTTAAACCTTAGTTTCCTGTTCTGTAAAATGGGAATACAACTACCTACCTCATAGGGTTGTGGTGAGGATTATGAACTACTAGGCATATAAAGTGCCCTCCTGGCAAATAAAATGGCTTAGTAAATGGTAGCTGTTCTAATCTAAGCCCCTGTTATTGTCTTCCACTAAACTGATCTTATAGAAATCAAAAGTCTCCTGCTCTTCCCACCTTGTTTTGGATTAGGAGAAATTTTCCCTGAACTACTAGTGTCTTCCTTAATTTATATGCCCCTCCTCTCCATGATAGAATGGGACGGAGGGTAATTGGTTTATTTTCCACTCCCAGTACTCTTGAAGAGGGATTCAGGCTGTGGCCATGTCAATGGTATCAGCTGGGGACATGTCAGCTTCCTCCCCTACCCTCCCCTCTCCTCTCCTTTCTTTTCTGAGACCTTGCAGGGATGAATGGGATCCTTTCTGAGGGCAGGCAAACCCTTTTCCCTGCTGGGAAACGTGAACTCCACTGAAGGTCTGGGGACAATGCTCTGTCTCTGTGCTCCAGACCCTCTGGTCCTTGGCCTGAGGCAGAGAACTGAGCAGGTTTATTAGAACTTATGCACGTGACTGACAGAGCTAGCCGTTCCCTAGTGCGAATGACTCAGTTTATTAATGCTCTGTTAAAGATGGCTCCTTTGCTTGCCAGCAGCCTTAAACAGTATTTCATTAAAACTGGCTTAATTATTTTGAGAAGACTGCCCAATTAAAAGCTATACACTCCCTGTATGTATGTGTTTATATAGAGAGCTGTGTATATAATACATATTTGTGTGTGTGTGTGTATAGGCTTAGCAATTTAATTACATGGGATAAATTGTTGGAAAAAAAATACTCAGGAGTTGGCCTGCTTTCTGTTGCTAGATTTAGAGTGGAGGCCACCCTCTATGCTGGGAGGGGACAGTGCAGGTGATCTCTCAATGACACCGCGATGGGAGTCCCACCTGCACAGAGCCCTGCCCAAGTTTCGGAGCCAGCAGCCTTGGGAGAGGCTGGTGCCAGCCTCTGCTCTCCTCTCGGGGTGTCCCTTCCCCTTCCCAGCAGTACTGAGATGCTTGGGCTAGGGAATTTGGGGGCAAAGTGTCCTTGCCACAGCTCATGAGAAACATGGATTTCCAGCTCTTGTTCCTGGAGCTGGCTGTCTAGATTTCCTAATGAGCAAATATATTCTCTTTAAGGAAACAAACAAACAAAGCAAAAACACCAATTCGTCTGGATTTTATTCATTTGTTTTAAATACAAACAAACAAAAGGAGAGTGGTTATTTCTGCACCAACTATTTCAAATGCAAGTTGCTCCATTGCTCGGGGTGGTTGGAAGGTGCTTGTCACCATAGGACCCACAGGGCTAGTTCCAACTGTTATTCGGTAAGGCTTTTTTTCTTTCCAAAATTCCCAGTGTTCCTTTAAGGCCCATTTAGCTGCAGGTTTTGTTTATTCTCCCGGCAATCAGCATTTAAAATAAGACAAACAAGCATTTTTCCTGGTCTGTGAATCCCCTCCGGCCGGCCTCCACCTGCACACCTGAAGCCAACGTGGCCAATTGAATTTCTGCTGTAACCCATATCCCCTTCAGAGACCTGCCCCCTCCGTATACCAGGCTGGAAATAGAGAACTTAAGCAGGGCAAATGTAATTTTAAGAATTGCTAATGATGCTAGAAATCTGCAATGCAATTAGCATCATTGCATTTGGCGCTCCTCTGAAGGCACAAAACTCCTTGTCATACCGCAGTGGCAGCAGCAGCAAGTGCCTCCACATGTGCCCTGGCCACCCTGGGTATGCTGGCAACCGCTTTGCACAGAGATGTGAGCAGTTGATTTGGCTTCCTCTCTTTCTTTTTCACAACTACTCACTTATTTGTCTCTTTTCTTGGTTGCCGAGAGATGGGTATTTTCCATTGGTTTTAACCTCACTGTTCAACCCTCCAGTGGAGTCATCTTGTTTTCTAGGAAATTGAGGACCCCACGTTGTGAAGTCATCGTTCTCTCTGGGATGTCAGTGCTTTAGTTCAACCACTGATCCCTGCGTCCCCTTCCTAGAACTCCGGTAATTCTGGTGCTGTTAGTCGGCACCTGAACAATTGCAGAGACCCTCTCACCATTACTCACCATGGGATTTACTTTCCTCCCTCTCTCTCTTTTTCTCTCTCTTTTTTGTCTCTAATTTCCTTGTCTTCTTCACTGTCTGTGACTCAGAGGTAGTATGAAGAGTTAAAAATAGGAATATGAAGAGAGCCAGAGGGAGAGAGGGAGTGAGAAAGAAAAATTTAAAAAGAGAAAATGAATTATTGGATTAAAAATAAATCTTTACTTTTTTCACAGAAAAATTATTTTTGCTCCCTGGAAAAATAACATGGGCCAGGCATGAAAACCATGTTAAAATTAAGTCAGCTAAGAGATTGCAAAATCCAGAACATAATTTTGATGGGTCTGTTCAATTTAGCAAAGGTATCTACTCTGGGGATCCTCTTTCAAATACAGACGCCCAAATCAGAAGCTTGTAGAGGGGAGCTATTCTTCCAAGATTCCAGATGTGTCTGTGAGACAACACATTATGGGGCAAATTGATTTCACCCTTGGGAAACTGGAGATTTTTTCAAAGTTATGTCTGCAAAGCCGGCTAATGCAATTCCCCATTAGTGCATTAAAGTGTGCCCTTATTAATTCAAACATAAAGGCAACAAAATAAGCTGTTAAATTTAAAATATAATACATATATAATGAGGATGTGTGAAAGCCTTATTCAAATGAAAATACAGGAGTGTTTGAACTACTGAGGTATCTTTTGTATTGAATTATGAGCATATGTAATAGATTTAATTATTAATTTCCCCATTGTTCTATGCACACAGACAGGGTTCAAGGCACAGTCATTCTCTGGCTTTCATAGATCTAATTTGTATAATTATTGCCTGAATAAAAAATTGCTCCAATTCCTAGCTCTCTTTCTTTCTTTCCCCCTTCTAAATACTATTTCAATGCTGCATTCCAAAAGGGGAACACCTGCCACTTCTTCAAAGTCAGCTGATCATTTGGAATGATGGACGCCACTGCTGCCGATGACGTCCCCTTTCAAGTGTCTTTGTCTAAGTGAATTATCGTGCATCCTTTTAATTTTATTGAACAAATTACATTTGTCAAGGTCTATCTTTGTAAATAAATGATAACTAGAGACACATGGATGCGTATTTCTGCTGTTCAAGGGCTCTTGTTCCATTTCTGGAAGCCAGATGAACATGGAACAAAGGAGAAACTTTCCTCTAAAAGCAATTATCTTTCTGCATTCCCATCAGTATAATTATATTGCAGGGAATTTTAAGAAGCTGTAGAAGTAGAATTGAATGCTTAAAACTGTGTTTGCTGAATTGCTATGCAAAAGTTGAACAGGCTGTATTGCATCACACAAAATAGTCTAACTCTCTCCTGGCCACATTTCTCTAAGTTTAGAATGTGCCTGAAGGATGGAGACGGTGTGGGGAGGGGGTGTGGATGAGGTAGGCCCCATTTAGGGGTTCCTGTGTTTCTTGAATGGAATATTTAATGACATTTCTGAAACCTGAGGGCTGTTAGCAAGGTGACTGGGAATGTGTATGACAACACTACCCATTCTGGTGTATTTGGAAAGCTTCTGATTTGCAGATTGCTCTCAGCCTGAAACAGAGTCCTGCAAGCTGATGAACTAATCCATGAATGGTGGCAGAATAAGGAGGGACTGTTCATGAAATGACAGTAGCAGCAATTACATGGCCCCCAAAAGCAAGCCAGCAGCTGGTGCAGAGAGATATCGAATGTGGTTTGTGTGGCTGCCGTGTCGATACTGCACGCATGCCAGGATCCTCTCTTTGTCGTTGGATACCCCACAATTTAGTGAAGTAAACTGTCGCTGTGAAGGAGATCGTGTTGCCTCATCACTGATGGGTCATCAGTGGTCTCATTCCTCTCCCGTCCCAATTTTTAACGAACCATGAACATTCAAGAAGAAAATAAAGCACCAGTGAGAAGTGATGATGTAGAACGCCAAAGTCACAGGTTAGTTTAGTGTGGACACTCGATGGGGTAACATCGTAGTCTAGAGACCCTGGAGAAGAGAAACTCTGAAGCAAGGAGGACTTTGTATCTTCAACGACAAATGGGTACAAGGGGGAATCAAAGCCTGGAGATGCTGTTCCTGGTTCACAGGAGGCTGTATGGGACCGTGGGAAGAGCATGGATACGGGGTTGGGCTGGAGCAGCTGCCTGGCCTCCTCCCCTGCAACGGGGGCCTGGACTACATGACTGAATAGCTCATGTTTAGTGGGTCTAAGATCATGAACCTCATTGCACGGGGCATTGATCTCCATAGGAAGGTGGTAGAGAAAAGATCTATGGGCTGAGATTGCATTGTTAGAGCTTTATGAATGTACTAAAGGAAAAAAATAGTGTATTCTCTTAATAAAATGAGTCCATCATTTTCTATCTCCAATCCCTGTAGATAAGGTTTGCTGATAAGCAAGGACTGAAACCCAAGGATCATTGGAGGTAACGTGGTCAGAAAGGACAAGTCTATAACATAGGCTTAAAATAGTGCCTTGGGCATCTTGGTTATGGAAAAGACTCCTCCGTCGGGGGAAAGTGGCCAGTGTGACTGATTTGTTGGCTTCGGATCCTCTCACTAAGCAGGCAGTGAAGGCAGAGAGCCAGCATGTTCAGCTGAGGGTTGAATTTGTTCTGCCCACAGGTGTCAGACACCGTGTTGGTGTTGGAAGTGGAAGGTACCGTGCTACCTGTTACCGTGTTTTCCCGAGAATAAGACCTACCCATAAAACAAGTCCTAGCAGGATTTCTAAGCATTTGTGCAATATAAACCCTACCTGGAAAATAAGACCTATTGATGGGCGTGGCTATGCAGTGCATCTGCACAACCCACGCATTTCGTCATGGAGCAGTAGAGAAGAGCAGCCCTTCTCATCTGCCCCATCGTGACAGCTACTATCCCAGAGGTGACCGGAAAGGTGCCGGCAGCCCCACCAACAAGGTCGGCTCCCCCTGTCAGGTCTCGGCCATCCTGTGCGTGCTGCGAGCTGAGGCTTTGAGGGGAAAGTCTCCTCAGTGAAGTGAGGAGAGGGACGCTCCACTCTAGGGATGGTGTGTCCCCAGGGAGAAGAAGGAAAGCTGTGGCTGCCATTTTACTATGATGATGTTCCAGAAGAAGAAGACTTGACTATATTTGAATAAATGTAGATTGTTGTACTGTACTTAAAAAAAATAACACATCCCCTGAAAATAAGCCATAGGGTGTCTTCTTGAGGAAAAATAAATATAAGACCCTCTCTTATTTTTGGGGAAACACGGTACCAGTGCAACACTGCATGACTCTGACGGTGAAGCCAAGTAGGAACATCAGTGATTACAGGACAGTGATAAGGGCCATGACAAGGGTCTACTAAGAGGGGCTGGGGAGGCCATGGAAGGAAGTGAGGCTGGAGTGGATATGGTCAGATGAAAGTGGGGGCAGGGGACGGTATCAGAGGGGAGAATACTGAGGACCAGCTGTGGCACAAAACAGCAAGGCATGTTGAAGAAGCTGCTAACGTCTCAAGGTGGTCAAGGAGTGGGGTGAGGGTGGGTTAGCAGAAGGGGCTGGGCTCAGGAAATCAGCATGTGCCAGGCGAGGGAGTACCAGGGAGCATGGCTAGGGGCTGCACTTCTGCTCTGAATGACGAGAAGTCACTGAAAGAGTTTCACAGGTAAGTGGCATGATCAGGATCAAGCTTTAGGAATGTCATGTTGGCAGGCAGGATTAATTCCTAGGGCCACATGCAAGATGAAAATGTGGGGCTCCTTGTTCAAAACCCAGGGGAGAAAAGTGCTGTTAAAATATCAAGCTTTCCCATTCATCCTGTGGTCTCTCAGTCAGTCATGGCATTTTTATTTACTCCTAATGCCACGTCCCTCAGGCATCATGGTAGGACACTCATGGGGCAAGTGCAGGCTGTCACAGCAGCCTGGGCCCTCCCCGGAACTCAGGAGTGTATGGGCCACCAGCAGCCGGCTCCCCTCTCAGTAGCTATGGGGCTCATGGGCTGTGCCCCAGCCAGGGACAGAAGAGTGAAGCCAGGCATCTCTCCTTCCCAGAGGCCCGGGGCCCCACCCTCAGTGGATAGGTGATTCACAACAATATTGTAATTTCCCTGTCAAGATGCTCTAGGTATCTGGATTGAGGGTGGGCACGAGGCTTGCCCAAACCAAGTCACCTGCCAAATACACTCTGGCATTGCCAGCTCAGAATGGGACGGCCGCTGCCACGCCCACCCCTAGACACTGTGAGGCATGCTCACTCACCCAACCCTGACCTTCCCCACACTGTGCCCAGGCCTCTGCTGGGGCAGAGTTGGACATGGTCACTGGGAGGGGTTGAGGGGCAGGCCAGGGGCAGGCCAGGGTGCTGGGGGCAGACAGTGGGCAGCTGAGAACCTGTCCTGGGAAGCGAGGAGGTGGCGAGAGGTATGCATATGTGAGCCAAGACCCTAATCCCCCAGCCCATGGTCCACGTCCCACGGATTTCACTTCCAAAACACGAAATCATTAAGAATTTTGGGATGGCAACCACAGAGTATTGGACCTCATGCGTGGGTCCTTCTGAGCATGGATCCCTGTCCTGTGTGACTCCCCCACAAAGTAGGTGGGCAGTAGGGGACTGGAGCAGAGCCAGGCTCGAGGCAGGGAACCCACTGGGAAGAGTCCGGAGTCATGAGAACCTCCATGAAGGTAGCGGTGGAGAAAGGGAAGAG
This sequence comes from Microcebus murinus, assembly GCF_040939455.1. NCBI lineage: Eukaryota > Metazoa > Chordata > Mammalia > Primates > Cheirogaleidae > Microcebus > Microcebus murinus. Next base: position 69,692,698 of record NC_134105.1, read on the forward strand.
GAAGCAAAGATGGGAGCTGTTGGGAGGCAGAACCTGTAGGATTAGGAGGCTAACAGGTCTAAGGCAGGAATGAGGCAGAGGGATAGAGGGTGACTTCCAGGTTTCTTGTACTCGAAACTGGTACTTTATGAAATACTTTCATGTGAATGTAATCACTTAGTCTGCAAAATGGCCTGCAGAATATATACTATTGTTACTTCCATCTTATGGTGGGGGAATAGTTCAGAGAAGTGAGGTAATTGACCCAAGTTCAGCGCTAGTCAGAAGACAAGATTCAACCCAATGCACTTGATTCTGATTTTACATTCGCTCTACCATGACCCCCCGGCTGCTCTGCCTTCTGCTCGTTCATTCATTCGTTCATGGCTCCATTCAACAAATGCTTATTAAGTGGGCACAATGTGCCAGGCGCCTGCCTAGGTGCTGGGATCCGCTGGTCGACGAGCCAGACAAGCCCTCTACTCATGAGGGGTGCCTTCCAGCAGGGCCCAGGCCAAATCTAATCAGAGCTTCCTGGAGGACTTTAAGGACTGGTGGAAGCCATTATTTATTTTTCTCTTCTATTTGTGTCCCAGTTTCTAATGAATTAGAGTTAGATTAGCTGCAACAGAGCACTGTGACCACAGGAGAGGAATGAAGTGTCCTTTCACCCACCCCCATCCAAGGCTGTGGGTAATTAGAAAAATCAAACCCTGTGCTCTTCATCTCCACTTGGGTTGGAAGAGGTCTGTCCATTTTGTAGGTAAGTAATCATGTTGTTTTGCTCTTTCATTTAAAAATGTATATTATCTGTTTCAAAGAATGTTATAAATCTCAGATGAGGAGATTGGATACTCCTGATGAAGAATCCATTTCAAGGCATTACATTGTTGCCGAGCTACCAGTGAAGGTTCTGAATACTGTACAAATGACTCCTCAGTGTGGGTCAGGAGGGCACTTAACCGGCTGCCCACTCAGCCCCTCCCAATGTCTTGCACCACAGGAGGCCATCAGCACACGTTGAGAGGTGTTAGGATGAACCAGTTTTCTTCCTTTGTGCACAGCCTCACGGAACTAGAATGGCTGCCAGGTGGCTCAAGATGCTAGAACATGAGCATTCAGGCTAGGATGCAACTGAAGGAAGTTTGGAGACCAAAACCCTTTTAAAGGCAATGCTTCATTGGATAGGAAACAATATCATAATAAGACTAATCCAGACCCCCTAGTTAGTAGCCATGGAGAACTAAAATCATCATTCTTGCAAGACACATTCCTGGCCCTGATGACATCTCCATGGCCTACATCAGAGAATCTGGGGGACTGTAGCATGAACATCTATGATACCAGCAGGTGCACAACACACACCAGTCTATACACCCTAGTTAGAAAGTCTAGGATTGTCTTTGGCTTCTGAGCTGATGTCAAAATGTGGGTGGAAGAGTGAGAAGTAGAGGGGCTGGGCCTAGCAGGTCTGGTCTGTGGTGGGCCCGGAGGGAGAGAGCAGGGAATCAAAAAGCCAGAGGCATCAAAGGATCTGAAAACTGACCAGACCTCCCTGGGCCCACTGTCATCATTCTGGGCTCCACGTGGCTGCCCATCACGTATAGGAGGCCTCCTTGCATGTCTGCTGCATGAACGTAGCATGACTCTTCCTAACGGCATTCCCTTTCCCGTCCCATGGCATCACTCTGTTCTCGCACAGTCTCTCTCCAGAGTAACAGAAGCTTCCACTGAGTTAACACCTCAACCCATTAAGCTTAAGTGCTTTTCAAAACATTTTATTATTGGCTGAGTGTTTGTGAAGCAGCTTACCTTGGACTCCGACTGGCTTCAAGAGGTTTGAGCCTGTCGTGGATTCCAGAGGTGCAGCGCCACGAACCTAGCACATTCCAGCCCCAGATCTCCTTTCCTTCTCCTCCAAGCAGTGTAATGCGGTCCACGGGAAGGCCATGAGGAATTTTGAGTTCAGCCTTTGTATCATTACTTAGCTAATTTAAAGAGGGATATCAACCCTCTTTTAAAAAGTTGAAAGTGGTATGTTACATGGATGGAACCTGCCCACCAGGTTAGGCAGTGAGCATGAGGTTAGATAAATGAGGGAGAGGAGCTTTCCATCTTATTCTGTTGAGTGAGGGACCCACTGGACCTTCCTGTCCTGGGTCCTTCCTTCCTCAAGCCCTTCCTGTATCAAGTTTTTTAGCTTCTGTTGGCAGCCAGGCCCCTGTGTCTGCATTCATGTTGCAGTCATGACTTGATAGTTTGGCTGTCCCAAGAAAATGATCTTCACGTATAAACATATTGTTAAAATTACTTTACTAAGCACACCAGTGTGTTTATGTAAGAGTCACGAATCTTGAGCAAATTTGACTCATTCATGAAATATCTTCAGGGACCCGTTTTGGTTTGTGTGTGTGTGTAAGGGGAGAAAGGATGGGACATTAAACATCAAAAGGTCACAAAATGCAATGAATGTGCAGGTAAGATACTGTTTCCAGTAGAACCATGACCGGTTCTGTTGTGATTTTCTTTCTGAACACAATATAGGCTTTGCAATATAAAAACTAATGTATGTGATAAACTGGATAGGTAGCTTAAGCAAATACTAGGGTAAAGAACACCACGATAATAAACCACAGCGTGTATTTACAACTGGTGAGATAAATTCCATTCATGAGGAGATCTTGATTTCAGCTCCTTATAGGAGAATTGTAAGATAGTGGCAGCATCTAATGTTGAGGTAGGTAGATAGTGGTGAGATGGCTACTCATGAATGAGTTTAAAATCAATTTGTGGCTAACTGTAGTGGCTTCAAATCACCTTCCGGCTTTGGGCTGTAGAGGGGAAGAGCCATTATGGTGAAATAGAGTAGGAAGCAGGAGGTGCAAAACTCTCCTCCTTCCTTACTCCAATCCCGGCCATGCTCCTTGATTGCACTGGGATTTAAGATCCCTTTTCCTACAGAGTGTCCCACATCTTCCCAGCTGGGTCCTGCTGCCCTCCTCACACAGTGGGGAAGCTGCTCCCCTGCTTCCTGCCGCAGGTGGCCAAGACCCTGGGGGAGGCCTGGTTTGCCACCTTCTTGGACATCCTGGGTTGCCTGCAGCCCAGCCATGGTGACACCCAGGGGCCAGCGGGTGTCTTGGCTGCTGGGCTTCTCTGATGCCCAGCGAAAGACACAACAGCAAAGGACAGACGGTGCCCTGGGTTTCTGGATGGTCCTTGAACTAAAGTGTGATGAGCAAATCCATGTTGGGAGGAGCTGGTAAGGAGGGAAGAGTGGTCCCCAGCCACAGCAGGGCCTGAGGGGTGGTGCTGGGCCACAGGTGTGTTTCCACCGCATTGGAGCGCAGGGCTGTGGTGGGGGCTGGCGGGCAAGGCAGCATTTACATCGTACAAACCAGGCACACTTCCAAAAACCTTCTTCCCATAGCCCCCTGCCCTCAAGTGTAGCCTTGACTGTGTGGACCTAAAACATTCCAGCAGTACATTAATGACAGCTAAGTTGTCATGGCGCAGCATCATGGCTATTCTGAACACTGCCTTTTAGCCATCCATAGATTCTCTGTATTGGTGGCAAAGTGTTTTCTGCAACCACAGCCACACATCATTTTCACTCTCAGGTCTCTCTGTGTCATGTCTTTACTCACAAGTATGATAATGATGATGGTGATGATGGCAGCAGCCAACACTACACAATGCTGGGCACCAAGCATATTTCAAATGTTAACTCATTTCATCCCCATGACATCCCTTTGAAATGGGTACTCTCGTTTCCATTTCACAGATGAGGAAACAGAGGCACAGATGTTAAGTCACATAAGGTTACACTCTGGTAAGTGGTGAAGCTGGAATCCAAATCTATGCACTCTGGCTTGGCCGGCATGTGTTCTTCCACTTTGCAATAGTGGCCCTGGTTCCCTCTGTTCTCAACTGGCACAAGACTGCAAGCCAGAACCATTACCTATGACTTCAAATGTCATGAAATTTTCTGGTAGTTACAAAGCTCCAGGGAACAATGCCTACTTTCATCCACGTATCCTAGGGAGTTACACCACTCATCTTCATCTCGCAGAGATGCATTCAGACATTTATTGATCACCTACCACCTGCTGGACCTCCGTGCTGGTGATAAGACCAAGGCAGACATGGTCCCTGACCTCACAGAACTTCCAGTCATCCTGGAAAGTGGAGTCACTGTGATGTGTGATGAGGATTGTGCTAGATGAAGGTATTATAGAGTAACGAGAGCTAATATTTATTGAGCATTTTGCTGGGTACTGCCAGACACCATTTTCAGTGCTTTTTATGGATTCTTTCACTTAATCCTGGCAGCTACCCTATGAGGTAGGCACTGTTTTATCCTCATTTTATAGATGAGGAAGCAGAGGCTCACCAAGGTTATGTAATTGCTGAGTGATGCAACTATTTAATAATGGATCCAGGAGAACACATGTGGGAGGGTTAAACTTGCCTGGGAGTTCAGGAATTCAGTTCCAATCAACTGGAAAGCAGTACTCATTGAGATAATCCAAAATGGGAGGTCCTTCATTCATCCAATACTTTTGCTCCTTCAAAGGTATTTATTGGGCATTTTCAATGTGCAAACCACTGAGGGAGGGGCTGGTGGTTGGTGGTGGTGGATACAGAGATGGATACTATAGAGTGTTTGCATTTAAGGGGACACAGTTCAGTAGCCAACGCTCTATTAAGTATTTAAGGGTATAAAAAACAAAACTTCCTCCTTGGTTTCAAATTGATATGCTTTTAAATACATAAATATTTTAATTGACAAATAATTATATATATTTATGGGGTATAATGTGATGTTTCAATACATTTATATGTTGTGGAATGAGCAAATTAGGCTAATTAACATGTTCACCACCTCATATATTAATACTTACCATTTCTTTGTGTTGAGAACATTTAAAATCTGTACTTTTAGCAATTTAGAAATATATAATACATTATTATTAACTATAGTCACCTTACTGGACACTAGAACACTAGAACTTGTTCTTCCCATCTAATTAAAACTTTGTACACTCTGACCAACATTTTCCCTTTTCCTGCTCACTCTCCCCTCCTCAGCCTCTGGTAACCACTATTCTACTCTCTACTTCTGTGAGTTTAACTCTTTTGGGGATTCCACATGAGTGAGATCATGAGGCACTTGTCTCTCTGTGCCTGGCTTATTTCACTTAGCATAATGTCCTCTAGATTTACCCATGTTGTTAAAAATGACAATATTTCATTCTTTTTAAAGGCTGAATAGTGTTCCACATGTATATATACTACATTTTAAAAATCCATTCATCTATCAAGGGACATTTAGGTTGATTCCTTCTCTTGGCTATGGTGAATCTGCAGTGAATCTCTTCAACATGCTGATTGCAATTCCTTTGGAGATATACTCAAAAGTGGGATTGCTGAACCACATATCACATGGCAATTCCATGTGTGGTTTTGATATGTATTTTCACAGAGGAGTGGAGGCGGGCGAGTTGTCTCATGCATGTACAGGAACATACTACATGATGTGTTGGAGAGGGTGGCCTTCGGAAGGGAGCTGGCCTGGAGTTTAGAGTCTCCACCTGTGTGACCTTGGCCAAGTCTTGGACTTCCAGAACATTAGAACGAAGGCCCAGAACCCTCATTGTACCAATGGAAAAAACTGAATCTCAGAAAGTTATCACAAGCTAGAGGAATATTTGAAAAATTTTCAGATTCCGATTCAAGTGTTCCTTCCAGCCCCTCAGAATCTTGTAAATGATTGTTGAATTTTCCAATACTAAATGTACATGTTAGGGGATTTGGCAAGCTACCTATTTGAGAATATGGGGCCAGGAAGACTTCCTAAAGTTAGTGAGAGGGACTTCTAAGGAAGAGCGGAAAGCAGCACAGAAATATGAAGGAGATGTTCTCAGCATTTGAGGGTATCTTGAGTGGGAGCTTGCAGCTAACATGAAGGAGAATAGAGGGACCACAAGAAGCTAGAGTTGGCTGGACTGCAGGGCTGCAAGAAATACTGTAGGGCCAGTGGTGGCATTTGGGAGCTTTGGGAAAGTAGAAGAGATAGGGACAGGAGGAGTATTTTCCTAGCTTTAACTCTTTGCACTCGGATGTCGAGTGTGTCTCGACACGGTTAGCATCGGTAGCAGCTCATATGTTGATCCACACTCAACACGTAGTTTCACCATGGGGGTAAGGGAGACTTTTGCCTATTTTTCCCGTATCTTCTTTTGTTTTCATTAGCAAGAAAGGACAAGTAAAATGTAAATGCAGAGATGGTACACTAACTTCCAGGGGTAGATTATTATCCACTAACTTAGAGCAACGTTTAGATGGAAAGCTCCATATAATCACACCTCACCCTAACAAAAATCACAAAGATTGTGTTGTTTGTTCTAATGGAAAAATCAAAGGAGGAAGAAGAGAGATGCTTTATATTTGCGAAACGTGAATGTAAACCAGGTCTTCACGTGGGTGAATGTTTCAAAAAATATCACACCATGAAAAATTATAGAGATTAAAATTACTCTTTGAATGTATCAATAATTTGAAATATAAAAAATTCAAGTAAATAAGTTTGTATGAAAAGAAACTCCAGTTGTTTATTCTACAGCTGCGCTTTGTAAAATCTGGGATTTTTAAAAAATTAAATCCCGAGTAGAATAAAGGAGTCGAGAAAAAAGCGAGTGCAAAGGGTTAAACCTTTTTCTTATTCATCAATGTATGCCTCGTGCCTTATGTTGATTATTTGCGTAAGTGTGCCTAGGGCTTCTGTACTGGTTGCTTTGGGTAAACGGATGAAAAGTATACTGGTTGCTTTGGGTAAACGGATAGAAAGTGTCTAATACCAAATTTAGGAAGCTGTGGTAGAGGTCTCCAAGGCCTCCTACATGAGAGCAGGGTCCTTATAATCTACTTGCATAACTTTAACATTCATCTGAAGCGTTTATTTCTTCAACAAGAACCATCTTTAAGTTTGGCCCATTCACCCACTAGAGATGGGGCGCAGGAATGCAGAGAGAAGGGAGAATTTCCCACTTTCTTTTAGACGGTGACTGTATCCTGAGGCTGAGGCCTGTCACATACACTTTAGGTAGCTATTCTCAGGGAGATTAGGAAGGGATGGTCTCTTCTGGAGAACTTTGCTTGAATTCCTGAATACATTCTGTCAAGAGCACAAAGTGGATATTTCCTCAGCCTGCCAGAGCATTTTAGAGTGTTATTTGACTAGTATATAAAGGATATTTGCTATAATAAAAATTACACTGGGCTTGGAATCGGGAGACTTGGATCTGAGATCTGGCCCCGTTTACTTCCTAGCTACGGGTGAGTTGCCTTCTTCACAGCCTGGGCATGAAGGGCACACGAGAGAAGTTATGACAACACTTTGTAGACTGTAAAGTTGTGCAAATATTACTTGTTACTGTTACCTAGCAATACTCAGGGATTGTCCTTGTCTAGGTTCCAGTGAAGTAATCAGGGTCTATATAACTGAAGGCTTGGCCCCTTCAATTACAAGTGAAGGGTGAAATTAGGTGATAAAGGATTTAATACGGGTTTCATATTGAAGCCCTAAAACAACACGAAGGGTGAACCATGTGTAATTTCCCTGAACAGTTGCTTTGGGTGGGAACTAGCAATGCCTTCTCGCCAGGGGTCGATCATGTATTTAGTAGCATGCCCTGCCCCCCCCCCCACTTCCCCACCTCTCAGCATTCGACCTTGGGTGTTCCTGGAGGCTTGGTACTAACAGTGCCTCCTCCTCCCACGGGCTCAGCCACAGGTGCGCCTTAAAAGTCTGTCCTGCTCAGGGGATGTCTCCGGGCTCCATCTCCCAAAGCCGATCCCGCCGTCTTGCCTAAGCTCAGTGCTGGCTCTCCTCAGTTTCAGCCTGTACTTTCCACCTCCTCCCTTGGGCTTGGTGCTTCCTACTGCCCCTGGCTTCCCGGGGTCCTTCCCCTCCCACTGTGATCACTCGAGAGGGGAGGTGGGTGACTTGGGTTCCATATCCCCCCCCTTGGGGCAGGTTGCCTTCTGGAGGATGCACTTGGAAGCGTCTTCTCACGCTCCTCAGCATTTCCTGGCCTGCACTTGCTGATGTCCTGGGTGCTCCACTCTAAATATGGCCGCAACTCTGCTCCAGAGACTCTTCCCTGCTTCACTGGACAGTTGCTGAAGCTTCCATAGTCGCACATGATTACATTATGCTGCAAACAGGGTGTCACTTCTCTCGGACTGGGGAGAGACCTCTGCGTCTCCTCAGGCTCAGGTACCTCGGGGTGCCCAGCTTTCACCTACGTGGGACTTGCTTTTCCTGTGTACTCTCACTGCTTGCTTTTTGCATCTTCCCCAGTCAGAGCTTCTCCTGTGACTACTTGCGCCTACGGTCCAGTCGTAACCCTCAAGGTCCTCCCAGGAAACTCACCCTGACCTCAAGGAGAACTTTGTCACACACCGAGAGTCTCAGCCTTTGGTCAGGGCCGAGGCCCCTCTCAGGGCTGCAGTGATCCCTTTGCTCCATGCGCGGGACTGGTCTGCTTTCCCGTCTCCAGCCCCCATGGCTGGAGCCGGGAAGCAAGAGCTTCTGGGCAAGATGCCACTAGAAAGCCTGTCTCCCTACAAACAACAGACCGCTTTTCTCTGTAGTCGTTCTGAAACTCACCCCTTCTCTCACAGCTGTGTGAAAAGAAGCCAAATGCCCATTCTTAATGTGTGACAACTGAGGCTCACATGCAAACTGCTGTTATCTCAGCAGGAGAGCAATTTGCAACCATTTAAAATCCTTTCACTCTTCCCTTCTCCTCAGTGTATGGTTATACACACACCAGTCCATATTTATTAGTGCAGATGGTGCGAAACTCATCATTGAAAGGGCTTAGAGCACAGAGGAAAATGGATTTTTGGCCTCACTATGGCCTCATATACAAGAAGGCTTGAATGATTTTAGGTTCCTGATTCTTGCCTCAAAAGAGCACAGTTTGCTTCTCTGCAAACACAAGAGGTTGTAAATTGGTAATTCATCTCAACCAAAGGCCACATGATGAGCAATTGTAGAAGTATTTTTTTCTTGTTGTGCGAAGGAGGAACCAGACATCTGAGTGTAGGTTCCAGCTGGTATTTGCCTTTCACCATTTGCAGCCCAAAGGCACTGTCTTGGCCAGCCCTGGGCCCTGTGTGGCTTCTGCCTCTCACCTGCAACGGGGCTGTCCCAAAGGTAGAAATCAGCTCAGCATTTCCGTGTGACTTTTTTTTTCAGCTAAAAAAATAAATCTGTTCTAATAAAAACATTTATACTATATTCTTTATTGTCAGCTAATCCTGCCTGAACTCATTAAATGGCAGTGTGTGGGTTATTTGCTGTCAGTGAAATTATCAAAGGCATTTTTCAGCTGGGGCACCAGGAAAACATATGCTTCAATGCTAACTAAAACAATAATGAGGAAATGTTATGATCAGTCTTGACCAGATGACCCTGCCCATTTTGGATTAGTTCTTAATTTCAGCACAAGGGTCATCCTGTGAATTCTTACAATAAGTCACTGCTCACCACTCACATGAAAAAGATGTGACTTATTAGAAAACTCACTGTACTCATTGCAGTTAATGAGATGTGGAAAGCTTTGTAATTTGATTTGCTGGGCCATATGCTGTAAAGGGATACTGCTGATTTCATTCCTCCGTATTTAATTTAAGCAGTATGCAATACCTTCTTCATATGGCTACTTATATAATAAAAATTAACTTGGGGTATAAAAAATACACCATTGTGGGGTTTATGACTTGGTGTGGTTCAGTTTCAAGTGTTTTGCATGGAAACATCTGTAAGTAATGTGTGCGGGTCTAATTTTAAATCCCGCCAAATATTTTCCATTTAACATTTGGTTTAACTGACAAGCTTGCAGTGGTGGTTTTCAGAGTTGTCGGTAACAGATATGTACAGTATTCCCAAGGCTATACTCTTTTTTTTTTTTAATGGAAGATAACAGTAATTCAAAACTTGCTGTTTTTGATCTTTTTTACATTTCAGTGGATACAAACAGCGGTTGAGAAATGTAGCCACTTCTGTGCCCTGAAGACCCAGCTGCAGTTTAATCTATTGCCTCCCCAGAATAGTTACCTTGGTTTTGACTTTTGCTTCAACATCTGTGAGCAAGGACACCTGAGGCAGATTGAGAAGGTTGACTGTGGGAAAGGGACCCTTCAGGACAGAGTCCTGCCTCTGCTGTGGAGTGACCAGGAAGGAGAGAGGAGGGCAGGCCCGAGAAATGGGCCAAAATCCAGGGAGGTCTGAGCCTCAGGAGGGGCTCTGGGAATCCACATTGTTTTCCTACAGTTTTTTTACAAAGTCCTCACCTCTTAGGGGGAGCTCAGACCCCCTTAACTATAAGTGGGTTGGTCAGAAGCTGAGCTGTAAAACCATAAAACAGAACCTCTCCTTTCTCTGCGAGCTAGGATTGCCAGATAAAATAGAGGGCCCCGAGTTAAATTTGAATTTTAGATAAATCACAACCATTTTTTAGAATAAATATGTCCCGTGCAGTATTTGGGACATATTTATACTAAAACCTTATTTGTGGTTTATCTGACATTCAAACCTAACCGGGCATCCTGTATTTTCACTTGCTAAATCTGGCAACCCTACTGCCAGGGCCAGGCGTGTGTGCTGAGTCCATTCTATTCGTGGCCACGGAGGCTTAATTTCAGGTTGTTTGATTTCGGTGGCTGACAATATGAAACAGCTTGAACAGGCAGGCTGGTGGGCAGAAGCCATAAATACCCACCCCGGGGCCCGGTCCCCGGGAGCGCCACGCTGCTCTGTTAATAAACGCGCTCACCGAGTTCTCGTCCCGGGGCTGCGCGGAAGTGCTGACTCAGCACCAGGGCAGGGAGGCTGCGGGGACCCCCAGAAACATAATTAAACTGTTTCCATGACTGACTCGAAAATAAAATCGCGTGTGGGAAGAGAAACTTGAGGGGGAAGTTAAACAACAAATGGAGAGGTGTGGAGTGAAACCTCAGGGAAACTGTTGGTTTTGCTTCAAGGGAATTGAATTGTGAAATTCGCAGTTGCGAAATTTCGCTCGGTTGGTTCTTGTGAGAACTGAAGTTTGTTTTAATTGTCAATTAGAGCGAATGGCGCCCGGGTCCCAGGGATCCGGGGCACCCGAGGGCGGCGCTCGCCCGTGCGCGCGCGAGGGCAGGCGCGCGGCCCGCGGGCCGGGGCGGCCGCTGGGGGTCAGGATCAGCCCGCGGAGAGGCCCCGCCGCCGCCCGCGCCCCCTGCCGGGAAGGCGGCCGCGCGCAAGGGCGCGCCCCGGGCGCCCCGGGCCTGCCCGAGATGCTGATGAAAGACGCACCTTAGGTGTCCCCGAGCACGGCCGCCCGCCTCCCCGGAGGTTCCCTCTGCGGCCCTTATTTGTAAGGCAAATCGAGGCCGCGCACACGTAGCTCATCGATGTCAGGTACTAAATTGCCTTTATGAGAGTCAAGCAGGCTTGCTGATGACAACACTCAGATAACAAAAGCAGTGCGGCCTTGTTGAAGATTTTATGTAAAAGGAAATGATTCATTTGAATTCAGAAGGAGTCTTAAAAGAAGGCGGAAACAGCCAAGCCCTGGATTTTCTGCCTTGTGACTTGTTTCTTAGAACTTGTTTAAGAAAAAAAAAAAAAAAAAAAGAGGAGGAAAAAAATTTTTAAAAAAAGAAAAACTACCCCAAATTGCCAACCAAGGTTTAGATTTTCGTTGGTTGCTATTTTCTTCACATCAAGGTTGCCTTCTTGTTAACCCTAGACTGCAGCCGCAGAAAATTAGATTCCCCCCACTGAGGGATTAACCACATAGAGGCGTTAGGGGATGTGGAGGTCTTGAGAGACTTGGAGATCAACGAGTCTGAAATGTTTGAAAGAAAAAAATCTTCAGTGGTTTGAGAGCTTCACTAAGACACTTTAAAAAAAGAATCAAAATTGCCCTTATTTAAGAGCTTTGGAGATCCAAATATAAGTCCCTTTTCTTTTGCCAAGAAGGCCACTTACTCATTTCGTGTGTCTTTCATGCTTAGAGGAAATGCTGGGATTCCTATTCAATCCCTAAACAGGCGTTTTACAACCAACTGTATCATTTCTTTTTTTTTTTTTTGCAAAGACCAATTTTTTTCTTAAAGCTTCAAATTTCTGTTCCTTTTGAGGATGCTATATTGAAAAGGGAATCAGTGCCTTTCTCAGGAACTGAATGTGCGAGAGAAAGACCTGGTGTCTTTCTAGTGGGCCTGTGTTTGGGTGGTAGGGTAGCCGGATGGGTGTGATGTCAAAAGGCTCCCGGGCAAACTGTTACATGGTTTAGCGATGATCTGTTTTGAACATTCCTTCATTCACTTATTCAACAGCGTTCATTAGGCACTCCCTGCACCTGTGTGGTGCTAGGTGTGAGGGACATGTCTAATTACATGGTCATTACCTTCCAGGAGCTCACAGTCTGGTAGGGAAGTCAACCACATGGAGGGAGACACAGGTTATTTCACTCTATTGGAAAATGTACCATAAAGTCCTCTCTTTTTCATCTAGAAGCTGAGAAAAACGCAGGTTGGTCAGCCTGGTTTTATAAATATGGTACATTAGCAATAGCACCCAAAGACCCACTTAACTCACCAATGGCTGGTATCTATCTTTGAGGGCCCACTGCTTCCTTTTGTCCATGGGGCCCATCTTCTTGTCCCTTGTTCCAGAGGGCCCTCTACTTTGAGCCACACCCTCTGCCTGCAATCCTACAGGATAAAAGGGAGATGGGCGCAGAAAGCAAGCAGATCACTTGTATCGTCTGACTTTATAGCAGCTGTTGAATGGCCTGACATGGCTTTACTGTGAGAATGGGGAAACTGTCCTTTTCCTTCTGGAAGGTGGAGAAGCCAGAAGTTTATTTAATCTTTTCTAGGCAACTTATTTTATTGCATCTTTAATTTCCTCTCTTGCATTAACATGACCCTTTTCACTGGCTTCCCACGCCTGGTGCTTAATTACTTATCATTAGCAATGTACACGGGGGCCTTGCTGCATATTTATAAATGTGATCATTAGTACATAGAAAGACAAAGGCTTCTTTAAGACTGTCATTAGTTATTCTGTTTTCATGGAAATGTTCATTAGGAGAAACTACCCACCTGGTTAAATAATTATAATTAAGAATTGGTAATCTCCTTTGCATTTTTAACTTGATCTTCCGTCTGTTTGTATGAAGCTAAACAAGCCTTATTTGGCCAGTATTCTATCTTTCATTTTCACAAGAATTGTCAACAACTACAGACTCTTTGTTTTTAACCTATAGGTGCTGACTGATTTGCAGCATGCATGATAAGTACGATTTTTGTAATTCAGCAGTTAATCTCCAAACCCATTAACCAGCTGTGGAATGGTGAGTCAGTGAATGGAATTCAAGGATCTCTGGTTGATTTTATTTGTGGACTTTTGTCAGTGGTGCAAATTGAACTCCAGGATTCCAACCATACTTTGCTGAGGAGCTCCTTAGCCACAGAGACAGCAGGCTGGGTGGCCACTGGCCACTGCTCCTTTGGGTGTGCCAAGCAAGACAAGTGGCAGTTGTTTGGCCTGAGTGTTTATGTGTCAGCATCGATGTCCAGGGGTAACCACACCAGTGTCGCAGCCGTGGCCCTGCAATGCTTGGGCAAACAGCGTCCGCGAGCAGTCTTCGAATCGCTCGCACATGCTCATGAGGTCCGTACATGGTTACGTGTGAGCTGAGCTGAAACAAATGAGGTGACAGAAACACAATAAAGGAAGCTTGGTCATGCTGCCACCCACTCCCCTCTGCCCAGACTGGTCCTCCGTGAGCTGCCACCCTGGACTGATGAGAATATGCCAGTGATAAACCACAACTGTGGGAAACTCTGGGTGGGGGCGTAAATATCATCTGTAAACAATTAGGCAGCCACTGCTCATTCAGTGCCGTTTTGAGAAGCTAAGGAAGTCTGCAATCAGTTATATCTCCAATTACCATAAAAATATATTAGCCATTCATTCATTTATTAATGATTCATCAGTTAACCACACATAATGAGCAAATAATTAGCAGTGCTGTACGGTTGCCAAAATTGAAGAAGTGTTGGCATTTTAAAGATGAAAGGTTGCATTTATGCAAAAGTCTGGTGATGATAAAGTTAATATGGAAGATAATTATAAAAGTGGCTGTCCTATATTATAGGCTGAGGTACCACAAAACTTGCCTAATTGAACTGAAATTAATATTCTTCCGAAGTCTGCGTGTTGCCACACACAAACTGCTGAATTTCTCTTGAAGATCTCCCTTCAGAAAGGTGCACCACACAATACAAGTTAATAAAATGCCAGACAGCTAGACTGTGTTCTTTGTTTGCTTGGTTCAGGGCCTCGTGGAAAACAATAAATTGCATTCATGTCAGCTGAGGCCCATCCCTTTGCTAATTACCGTTTGGTGCTGAAATGACTTCTGTGAAATTGGGAGCATGAGGAAACATATAGCCATACAAGGGAGGCTTTTCAGAGTTTTGCAGTAAATGTGAGATAGGCCTCAGGCACACAGATGTTAAAACAGCGAATTCCCCCACAGATTACACTAATGGAAACCCTGTCAGGGTAAGTCAAATCCGGGTCTGTGGTCAAAATCTAATTAAGGTTTCTGTACTTAAAAAGACTACGAATGCCTGGGGGTGGCGATGAATGTATAAGAAACTCACTTGTTTGTAATATTGTTAGCATGAATAGTAAGTACCGTGGGGCTGTTACCTGCGATGGAACACCTGTTTTCCGAGGCGCTCTCTGCTTTGCCGAATGTATCAGGGCGGGTGATTTCAGAGGTCAGTGAACTCGGCTCAGGCCACGGTGGCCCCCCATCTCTGGGGCCTGTTCCAAGGCATGGTTTGAGGTCACGGATGGAAATGGATCCTTAGAAGTCGCCCTGGAATCCCAGAGGATGCTTTTCTTTGCCACATGAAAACCACCCCAGATGATCCTGCCCAACTGCCTGGCGCCACTGAGGAAATAGTTCTTGCTGAGGGTGTGGGGCCGGCCAAATCTCCCCTGTTGGGGAAACAAAGGGTCGTCTGCTCAAGGCTGGCCCTCCAGCCTGTCGGGACTGCCTCCCGGAACAGCTGCAGCGTGCAGGCGCGGCCCTGCTTCTAATAGAGGAAATGAATTTATAATGCTGCAGTCTCTTCATTTTCACCAAGCACAAATTTCCCCTTAAATACTTAAAAACAACACCCAGAGCTGGATATACCTTAAATTTCCAATAAATGAAACCTTAATCCAGTCTGTTGCTGAGTCTGAGTTGTTATTAAAGAAATAAATTTGAAACAGCAAGTGGTTTGAGAATTTTTGAATTTAATTATTTAAATCTACTTAGGGTAACTCTCATGCGCTATTTCAGTTTCCCATGGAGAACATGAATTCTGGGAAAGGTATCCCACGCAGGGCCCTGGAAATATTAACTTTCATGTACAACTGTGGGCTTAGCCGTAGACAGACTGTGCCATCCTCCTCCCCGGAAGACAGAAGAAAGAAACTCTGAGGGCTTTTTTTTTTTTTTTTTTTTTTTTTTTTTTTTTTTTTTGCCTTCTGTAAAATTCAGCCAAGGAATACAGGATATATAGGAGTGAGGGAAGCCAAATCCTCTTCTTTTAACTTCTGTGGCCCTCTTCAGAGGCACTGTTTACAGTTTGAAGCTCTTCATAGTCATTTGCTGAGCTCTGTTAGGAAGCAAAGGTAAAAAGAAAATAAAACCTGGATAATACAAATGGCCAGCAGCTAATTTAGGATGTACTCTAGCCTAGGGAGTGTCTGGAGCCTGATTTTTGGCATTTGTGAAAACGGACCGCCTGCTGTGACTAACCTAAGGGCCATAGCTCCAGGCCTAGGCTGGAGCACCTGGGCCTTTGGGTGCCACTGTCGTCCTCAGCCATGGGGAGTTTCTGCTTTCGTGATGAGGGTCAGGTGCCACTGTGGCCTTAGTTCTAGGAGCAAATGATACCTTCCAGATATTAGCAGTCCAGACTTTTAATGGTGTCCACATTGGGATGTCGTAGGGGAGTGGGTGCAAGCTTTGGGCACAAATTAGCGACTGTCTCTTTCCCCAGTTCACTCAAACTTTGCTGTGACACACGATGGGTTTGTTCTGGGCCCTGTACAAGGGGGTTAAATGACCAGACACCTACAATTCATCTCACGGGAGTGTGGTCTCACCCACACAGGGAGGCCCTAAGGCCTGAGTCAGAGAGAAGCCCAGTGTCCAATTCATTTCTCTTCTGTGCTGGCTGTTTGATAGCAGGCAGGATCTTGGGACTGCCAAATGGAACTTTCCCACACCCAACGCAGACTAACAAGAGGATATTGACTTGGAGTGATTTCTAGATCCAGAGTTCTATTTTTCCTCCCAATATAAAAATCTTCATAGAAGCCAAAAGTCTTTAAGAAAAGAGCAGATCTTAGTGTGAGGCCCAGTCTCAGCCTCAACCTCGCCCCAGTAACGGCAGGGGGGTACGGAAACAATTCAGCATTGAGTGAACGTTTGACCATCTCAAAGAGCAGACACAAGACTTTCCACAGGAAGTAAGGTTGAATGGCCAGCAATGGCTTAGAAGTCAAGAGTTTCTGGGTGTATATTTTTAGTAACAGTAGCATAGACTTAGAGCTAATTCTGTGTATTTAATTTTTAAACAAATCTACAAATAACTCTTTTTTTCCAGGTGTAGTGCTGGGCCCTAGGATCTTGGAGAGGAAAAGTCATGGTTCCGGCTCTTGGGAGGCTTTCACTTTAGCTTGGGGAGCAGGCAGGCACCCAGCAACATGAATCAAACTCCATGTAGCCAAACGTCTGCATCATTACAATGGCTAGCATGTAGTAATCCAATAAATGTTTGTTGAAAGAATGGATCTGTTAAAAAGGGTGTGTCATGTTTCTTTCTTTTCCTGAGTTGTTATGCGAATTAGAGAGTTAACATTTATAATTCATTTCATGCCCCTACATGCTAAAAGTATAAATTATTAAATATCATTATAATAAACTAAGGTCCTAGGCAGTCAATTATATTTTCTTATGAAGTTAGTGACATTTAGATATTTTTTTGTTGGGCAGATGGTATAATATTGCACCTGTTGGAAAAGTAGGCATTTTGGGAAGGGACATTAATTCAGAACTATTTATAATATAGCAAAACACGGGCTTCTTAATAAGTGTATTTGTATTGTTTCCCAGTGAAGTAAAGCAGCTAAACTGTCTAACTCTTTGAATTGGAACTTCTGAAATTAAAAAACTATCATTTCTTAAATCTCCATTTACTCTATATTTCTTCTTCATTTTTGACTTTTCTCTTACACTGTCTGGATTGGCTTTTCATCCACAGTTTGTTCTCACCCTTCTCTCTCTTCCACATGTCTCTGTCTTCGCTGTCTTCCTCCACCTTCCTCCCTTTCCCTCTCCTGCCAAGACATTTCATTCCTCAGGGATGCCCCTCAAGCCACGCCTGAATCCAGATGAACTACGGTCTGTGGGGAGTCCAGAGCTGCTGTTGCTGCCTGTATTTCTGAGCTTCCCACATCAGAGCCCTCTGCCTGTGTGCTGTGGGTAGGAGGCGCTGAAGCAGCCAGGCTGACTTCATCCGTGCCCTGCAAAGGCCATGTTTGTTTCTTGGGCCTTTGTTCTTGTTAATACCTCACCTGGAAGCTGTCTCCTTCCGTTACACCTTTCTAAACTTCATGTATCCAATGGCCATCTCCTCTTTGAAACTGTTCTTCTTTGCTTCCTTGATTTCCACCTCTGCTGAGCTCCCAGTGCCCACAAGCTAGCAGCCCTTTCTGTTATAACCCTTTCTGTTATAATTTAGTTTTAGCTTCTCATATGAACCCTAAGCTTCATATAGCTAAAAGCAGCTACAGTGCTTATTATGTACTAGGCTCTGTATTAAGGTGCACTGCATTATTATTTCATTTAGTGTCTATGACAACCCTATGAGGTAGGAATTTTTGTCATTTCCATTTTACAAATCAGGCCCGGAGAGCATGACTGACTTACCCAAAGTCATAAAGTTAATAAGAGCTAGGGCTGGGTTCTGTAGCAGTCACTATTTGGTCCCACTGAAATCCCTCTTTGGGATCAAAGGGCTTACTCCTCTTTGGCTGACAGCCCTCTCTGCTAATTGCCCTCTGCTTAAGTGAGTTTATTCTCCAGTGTCATACTCCTTTGCTGGGGTAGCCTCTATCCAAAGCCAGGCATTGCAGGGTTATAAAGGTCTGTCCACCTTACCCCAGCTTCAGGCAACTCTTAAGTGCAAACCAGCTTTAGAGCTCTCTGTGAGGTTGGTTAAGGCCTTTGTAGTGACTACATCAGAGCCCAACTTCTCCCTTGCCCAGTCCTGTTTTTTTTCCCTTTCTTTATCTTCTGCAAATGTTGAGTCCCAAGAGCAGGCACAATAAACTTCCTGTCCATAAATCTCTGATTCAAAGTCTGCTTCTCTGGGAACCCAACCTAAACAGTTGGTTCCAGAAGTAGCCCAAGAAAGGTGATGGTAGATGGGCTTCTGGAGCTGGATCACCTGCCAGCCACTGGTAATGAGGACCCTCTTTGGAGGTAGGTGGAGCAGAGATAGATCCTGGCACAAGGTAGCAGTCATGGACTGGAACCGTGTGCCAGTGGAAGGAAATACGATAGAGGGTGAATGTATCAGGGATTTGAGAAATATGGGGAAATAGTAATGATAAGAACAATGATACTGGGTGACTGTTACTGGAGGCAATTAATGCTTTGGAAAAAGAGGGAAATTAATTAGTAATTAATGTGAAAACCAGAAGGCCTCACTGATTGGATATCAAGTAATCCCCATCTCTTGTGGTTAGAAGGCAGAAAAACTTGCTATCAGGGCCAGGACTTAATCATAATATTGGCAGAGTTCCAGGGAAGGGGCCAAGGCAGGCTCGGTTCTGATTAGGAAAGAACAAGACCTTGAGATAGTGGAAGGTTGAGTTGATGCACTTCAACACATTGAGTCTCCAGGTTCCCCTAAGCCCTCTGGGCCTGCAAAAGTGGCCCACGCCTCTCTGCGAAAGGCTAGTGTTACTCCTCTCTTGCTTGAAGATGTGGAGTTCTCTGACTTACACGACAAATGTGTCCTCCCCACTTCAAGATCTGCCCCCACCTTCCCTCTCTTGGCAGCCAGACTAATAAATAGGGTCAAATCACAACACTGTCTGGCTGGGGAAGTGCTGGGCCTGCCAGGGGAGGAAAGATACTATACCATAGAGGAACTGCAGGGTCTGGCCAACAGGTACTGGCAGGATATGGGGCATTATTTAGAGGACTGGTTTTGAGAGTACTGGATCAAGGTGGTGGAGTATAAAGTTATATGTGGGAAAATTTACTGCTAAGGGAGTATTCTCTTGGGATATAGGATTTGGCATCTGGCAAGGATCCTGGGATCCTGCTTAGAGAAATGGGCATGACAGAATGGAAGTGTTACACATAGTCGGAAAACCCACCAAATGACTGTGTTCAGCGGAAGGGCTCAAAGGATGTGTTATGCACATTTTGAGAAGCAGCTCCTGGCAGGCTTTGGCACTCTGCCTATTAGTTATCACCTGATTATGAGGCCAGAACTGCTTTCTGTTGGGCCCAACTAGTCATAAGGTCAGGTGAGACCAGAAGTAAGCATTGTAGGAGGGAAAGGGAGCCTTTGGGATCGGGCATGAGCAGGGGCAGAGGTCACAAATAAGCTGCACGATCAGTTGGCCCAGACCCCCAGCTCGTTATCCTCTGTCATCACACTGCTTCTGCCTCAGTGCACACCTGTGGGCACATAGGGTCTCTTATGACCAGTGGATGGAACATGTGAGGTTGAGCTTGGTTCATGAGTATAAGTAGGTTGGCCTGATATGTGGGCACAAGGTGAAAATGTATTTCCACTGCACTATGGTCTTACTCAGGGTGACCTCGAAGTCACCAATTAGTGGAAATCGTCCCAATGGATGTAGCTTTAAGTGGTACACCTGCTTATCCACTTTGTGTGGAAAGAATATGGGCAATGGGAAATGGGTTGGTCAGACGGTCAGGCATCTGGAAGGCATCTGGGAAGAGGTACTGTGTAGAAAAGGGCATGAAGTGTGAATCCCAGGTTAACAGCCACCAGACAGCACCAACACAGAAGAGGCATTAAACAACCACGAAGATAGAATGACCAGTCAGCCTCTGCCCTGGATCACACCAGTGCTGGCATGATGGGTGTGCAGGTGGCGTAGCGTGGTCACAGGGCTGGAGGCTATTCAGGGGTCCACAGCATGGCTCCTACTCACCAAGCTAATATAGCTCTTGCTGCTACTGAATGTCTGACTTGTCAGCAACAGAGAACAATTCCCAATATGACATATTCCTTTGAGATCACCAAGAAGCCACTTGGTGGCAAGTAAGCTACGTGGCTGGAAGTAGCACCAATTCGTTTTAACTTGAAAAAATTATATTTTAGGATGAGATTGCCTTTCTTGCCTGCAGCACCTCAGCCTGCACCACCATTTGAGGGCTTAGAGCATTTGATCCATGGTCAGGGCTCCACATCTCTTGATATCACACCAAAGGACCCACTCTACAGCAAGGGTGGTGCACCAGTGGACACACGGCTCTGGGGTCCTCTGGCCCTATCTCATATAGCGCCACCTGGAGGAATCTGGCTTCATGGGGTGATGGCATGGCCTGCTGTAGGCACAGTGGAGGGACCAGCTTGGGGATGGTGTCTGTGAGGACCAGCCACTTGTCCCCAAGATGCGATGTACACTCTAAATCAATGACTGTCAGATGGAGATGTTCCCCAATAGGCAGAACACTTCGGTTCTGGAACCAAGGAGTGAAAGTAGCTGTGGATGTGCTTACCATCACTCTCAGTAACCCATTGGGGAATTTGTGCTGTCTTTTCCCAAAAGTCTGGGTTCCGCAGCCTTAGAGGTCTTGGCTCCCAAAGGGAGAAAGCTTCCACCTGGCGACACAGCAGAGTCCCACGGAACCCTAAGCTATGGCCACTAGTGGGGCACTTCAGCGTCCATGTGCCAAGGAACCACCATCTTAGCAGCGGTATTTGATCCTCACCAAGAAGAGATAGGGCTGCTCTTAAACAATAGGGGCAGGGAGACCTGTGCTCACCACTCAGGTGAACCACTTGGGTGGCTTTAGATGGTCTTTCACCCAGTTATGATGGTAAATGGACAAATGCAGCAACCATGGCCTGAAAAGAGGCTGAGGGGCTCGGACCCCTCAAGGACGAGGTCTTTTCCAGCAGGAAAGCTGCCCAGACCAGAAGAGAAGGCAGCTGAGGGTGAAGGGAATCCACAATGGTCATTGGAATAGAGAGAGATAATGGTGTCAGTGGCAGTCTTGAGGCCAGCTGCAGATGTAGTTTGTCCCAGCCACAGTAGCAAGGTCTGTACAGGTCTATAGCGTGGGGGCTGCTGGGGATAGATATTGTGACTCTAACTGGCTCAACTTCTTTACCTTCCAGACTACCTGACTGTTAAAAACTAGTGCTTCTACTTCCAAGATAGCAGGTTAGCTGTTGGGTAGTGTTACCATATTTCCACAGCCTTCTCTTATTATTTGAAGACCGCTATTCCTTCACTGAACATTTTTAAAGCATCTATGGGGTATCGGGCTTTGTTCTTGGTACAGGGAATATGAAAATGACTAAGAGAAATAAGACATGGCCCTTGCCCTTAAGAAACTCAGTCAAGTGGAGGAAAAAGATAATCGGCCAAGCTATTATCTACACTATGGTAAATGCAGGGGCAAAGGTGAGCACTGAGGGATGATGCCTTACATGGTTCGAGAGGAAGGATGGGAAATGGAAGTTTCCAGGAGGAGCTGATGCCTGTGCTTAGCCTCGAAGAATAAGAAAAAAGATATCAGGTTGTGGTGGAAGGATATTACAGGCAGAGCAAAGGCATGGGTTAAAAAATAGCAGGAATGGTGCCGTTGTAGTGTAGAGGACAAGGTCAGAGAGAATGAAGGGGTCAGATAATGAGGGCTCTTCTTCTCCACACTAAGGGGCATACTTTATCCTGAGGACGATGTGGGACCATTGACAGGTTTTCGGTGGGGAATGCGGTTCTCAAGTGTCCTTCAGTCTTTTTTCTTCAGTCTCCTGCTTGCAGTCGCCTCTCTCAGTTCCCTGAAATGCGGCTGCTTGAGTGTCTTTTAGTCACTGTAAATGGCACCTTGCAAAAGCCTTACCTGAAGCACGTGAGGACAACCCATTTCCACCAGCAGCGAATCTCAGTTCTGGCAGATACCAAGCAAATCTGGCTGCTGAAAAGACACTCTTGAGATCACTGCCTATTGGTAGGGTCTTCAGCATCAGCTTTTTTATATTGCTGAAAACTGCCCATTTCCCCTGCAAATTATTTAAAACAGCAGTGCCCAAAGGCGCAGCAGGGGAAGTTGGTGATTGATTATGGGCCCTGAGCTCCTGGAGAACACTGGTTTTTAGAGGTAGCCATCTAGAAGCTCCTAAACACTGATAGTGCTTAGAAAGGCCCCCTTGGCATGGGATGCTTTGCTGAAGTCAGTCAAACTCACTGATGATAATTCAAAAGACACAGAATCCACACAAGACTACTACACAATCCTGGCCACACACCCTGAGATTTCAGCATTGCAAGGGGACTTAAAGAAAGCAATGAACTCTAATGATTAGGCAATGATCTAGTGTTGAATTTAGAGGCAAAGAAGGAAAAAAAGGTCAGGAAAGACCCTCAGGTATTAGGGGACAAGCAGATGCATGAACTATTTTTATCAACAAGCTCCGGAGTTAAAAATCAACACTGAATCTCTGGTGGAATGTAGCGTTCTATGTAGATGAACTCGAATATGAGGTAGAGACCACCTTCGGCTTCTTGGTGGTTTTCTTCGCTAACAACCACACAGAACACATAGTGGTGGGTTAGAATAATCAACAACGGGTTTGAGAACTACAGCCAGTCTACTGGGATGGAAACCATGCTGTTGGTTTGTGGTATTATTGAAAAATCATAATGTCAGCAGGATGTCCTGCTTGGGTCAGCTGTTCCAAATTAGGGACCCATAAAACTCTCCAACAACTGACCCATTTGTATCCTGTGTTAGCACTTGGTCTTCCCTTATTTCCCATCCAGTCCACACAGACACAATGCTGGATGTTGTTCCAACATAGCCCAAGGTACCAACCTACATCCTACATGCAGACCCAGAGTGAGGCTCTGCTACTGAAAATCAAGTTTGAAACCAGGCATCCTAAGTGATGATACAGAGCACCCTTTAGAAATTCGACACAAGTTTAATATAGCCAAGGGTCTGTAAGACAACAGTGAAGGGTGAATGCTACAACCCAAATTGTGGGGATGTCCTCTTGTGAGTAGTTTTTGTGAGCAAAACACCTGGTGCAGATTGAATGAGGGGAAAATCTTTACAAAGTGTTTTTTAACCTATTAAAGCTGCTGTTAAATTTAATTCAAATGTTGTAGATCTGTCTAAAAATGGTCAGGTTTCCAAATGGATGGAAGAACTGAGAAGTCTAGGGGTTTCTAGTTTTCTAATCGTGTCTCTGTCTCAATTGGTGTTTTCTTTCCTTTCCTCCCACCAGACCCCTTTTTGTCCCCAGTCAGTTGGATTCTTTAAGCCCAGTGTAATTTCCAACCTGTTTCCATTAGAAACCCATGGTTCCCACAGTGGCTGTCTCGGTTGCCCTGCTAAGAAGAGACTGACCTACAGACACCAACTGCCATTGATTCTTGTTGAACTGGACTGAAAGATTGACTAAAAGGGGGAGTGAGTGATGCTTGGTTTCCAAAAGACAATAGAGAAAATAAAAGAAGCATGCCTTCCTGGTGGAGAAAATGACTATTTAGATAAAGTGATAGCATTGGCCCCAAATGGACTTTCTAGCCCCAAATCTTGTGTATTAGTTTCATCCATTTTTGAATCATAGAAAAAAAAGGTAGAGATGTAAAGTTTCTAGATCCAGTTCTGTTATCCACTTTAGGACCTGGGTTTCCTTACCTGAAGCATGGGGTCGTGGGGGCAGGGGATGATGCAATGATCCCTGAGTTTCCTTTCAACTTGAAAATTTTATGAAAAAGAATCACATATGGCCACCCTGGATGGTTATAGTGCTACTGTATGTTTTCTTTAAACCGAGTCTCAAATCCATTCAATATGAAGTAGATTAGTAATAGGAACCAGAAACTCTGGAGAGGCCACCCTCGTATGCAGGGAATTTACTGTCTTGCCCTGTGTGTTTGTGTTTATTTCTGCTGACTCCTAGGTGGGGGTCGATTCTGGGGAAGTTAACATTTATATAAAAATCCAAGTGGAGGGAGAAGTTTTCTCCTTCGCGTCCCCTTCCCAAACAGTCTAGCTTAGATCATCATCTTGTGTTGACATTACTTATGAATGCTGATGAACTCAGAAATGCTAATTGATAACTCCATGTGTTTTATTTACTGGCAAATATAGGGATTCGGGTGTGGTGTAGACCTGGCCCCAAGCATAATACGTTTCTCCATCTCTGAGCCGAGGATATGGGTGGGATGACTCTGTTGCACCACTGCCAGAGTCAGTGCTTTACACATTTTTTAATACACATAGGAGCTGTAATTAAACTCACACAAAAGCATCCTCTTCTGATTTTCCACTGAGAAAAGAAATCAGGGTCAAGTCCAGTTGCATCAGTCAGGGTTCTCCAGAGAAGCAGAACCAGTAGGCTGTATAGTGATGTATACAAAGAGACTTGTTAGAAGAGATTAGAGGCTGAGAAGTCCCACAATCTTCTGTCTGCAAGATAAGGCCCAGGAAAGACAGGGGTATACAGTTCCATTTCAATGAACCCGCAAGCCCGAGAACCAGGGGAGCTAACAGTGTAAGTCCTGGTTTGAATTTGAAGGCCCCAAACTATGAGCTCCGATGTCCAAGGGCAGTAGAATATGGATGCCCCAGCTCAAGCAGAAAGAGAATTCACCCTTCTTCCCTCTTTTTGTTCAATCTGGGCCCTCCACGGATTGCAAGATGCCTGTCTGTGTTGGTGAGGGAGCTCTTTACTTAGCCTGCCCATTCAAACGCTAATCTCTCCCAGAATCACGAGCACAGACACACCCAGAAATAATGTTCTATCAGCTATCTGAGCGTCCCTTAGCCCAGTCAAGTCGACACATAAAATTAACCATCAGACCAACAAACAGCAAGAGGCGGTTGGACTCCTGATCTTTGGAATGAGGTCAACGTGCGGCGGTGGGTGGGGTGTATACCAAGGCTCAGCACAGAGTGGGGGGATCCCAAAGGGGCCATGTGGAGAGCTCTGCAAGGCTGGACTTAACGGTCTACAGGGCTTCGGGGAGCACAGGACACCGGCGGCTTTGCTCTCTGACAGGGGTAGCCGACCAGGTGGTGATTTCTGTAAAGCCGGGAACTCAGCATGCCAGGGGCAGGCCCCCCACGTGACACCGCCCGGTGGAAGCTCAGGCTTGTGGTTCCATTTGGGAGACCCTGACCTTTCCTCAGCAAACAAAGAGACGAGGCCCAACCTTGGTTCTACAGATCACATTACCTGGGATTTGTCCAACACTTACTACGTACCACATTTTAGCATCAAATTCCCCACAACAATGCTATTTTGCATTATAGTTACTATTTATTACTATCCCACTTGAGCAATTTGTAAACTGAGGCAAAAGGGTACTGTGATTTAGCTGAGGTTTCACAGCTAGGCAGCAGCAAAACCAGGTTGGGAACTGCCCTGTCCACCCGAATGGAGCCCTTGTCTACACTGCTGCCTTGGGTGCAGCGCCCAGTGTGACCTCGGACGCTGGTGCTGGGGCCTGTTCCTGCACAGGTAGTTCTGTGTTGTCACAGCCCTGCTCCCGGGGAGTCCTCTGTCCCCTGCCTTTCCAGGACTGACCTGTTTTCCCTCCAGCTTGAAGAGCTGGGGCTTGGATTCCATTCCTTTTCCCAGCTGCAATTTGCCTCTGAGGCTGCAAAACCTTTCCTGAATTGGAAACCATCCCTTCCCCACCCCACTGCAGGCTCCGCTCCATCCCTCTCCCTTCACTCCTCTCAGGGCCCATCTCTCTCCATCCGGGTCTCTGTTTTTAAATTCACCGTTAAGTAAACTTAGGATCCACCCTCTGAGGGAGAGGGCTGTGGGTAGAGGGCAGCGGGCTGAAGGTGAATGCTCTGTATCCCCGTGTGAGACCCAGGCTGGGCAGCAGCGCAAGCTCTTTCTTTTGGATGAGCCTCCCAGGAGTGGAGGGATTTCTCTTTGTAAAGAAAAAGAGGATCTTTATAAACCCTGTGCTTTTTTTCACAGAGACTCTATGGGTGGCGAGGATAAAGCAAGAGCAAGGCAAGAAAAAGAGTCGCCTGTGCAACATGCTTTTCAAGGGTGGGGTGTGGGAGCTGGAGGGGGTTCCCCTCAGCCCTGCTTTCCCTGGATGCGATGAACACATGGTCCTTTGACACCTCTGCCACTGCTTTCTGGGGCAGCCCGACCGCCTCCGTCCCGCTCCCCACGCTGGGTGGTGTTGGGAGGGAGAAGGGGCCAGTGGCTGCGTCTGCCAGCCCCAAATGCCAGCAGCTGCACAATCCCTGTATAATTGCTAATATCTGTTTCTTCTCTTTTCCAGGCCTCGGAAAGTGTTCCAGGAACAGACTTTCTGTAGCACGATGACCTGCAAAAGCAGCCCTTCCATTTACATTTCAAACTCCAAGTCAGCCGTGTCAAAGTTTGAACCAGGACTGTGGAGGATAATGGGTCAGATGCAATTAGCAGCCCAGAGAGCTGCACGTTGCAGTCTGATTTATTTTTTTTGCCCATCAGATTCCAAGAATCCTAGTGCTTAAAAAGCAACTAAACAATCGCTCTATTGTACTGAAATAAAGCCCAGTTAATTCAAAAATCAATTGCACCACCAGGTGGGGCACACTCTGGCCCCAAACAGATGGGGTTGAAAACTCCCCCCAAAATGCAGTCTTGTTAAATTAAAAACTTGATCCAGGAGTGGAACAAATAGGGAGCCATGAATGGAATGGAGTCAGGTCCACTCAGGCGAATTCTTTCTTCTCCCACTCCTTTTCCTTTAAAAAAGAAAAATTCCCCATTCCACTTTCATCAGTGTTAGCATCTATGCAGAAACGCAGCCATCCACCCTTTGCAGTTCAATGTGTTACTTTAATTAGTCTGAAAATTAAAGGGCAGCTCTGGGCCAATGTGAATGATTATGAAAATACATGTGCATCCCATGCAATCTTCTCATTTAATTAATAGTCTTGTAAACTATATGGCTCACTTTAAGTCAGTCAAGAGGTATAACAACTCCATTTTAAATATCCACTTACTACTTAACAGGATGTGAGGAACACACTATAGCATACGGTCCCTTCTCAAGTTTCACTGTCTGAAATTTTTCAAAGCTGACCCAAGTCAACCCGAAAAATGTTTAACACCCTGGGCTTGAACACAAGAAACTCTGTGATGAACAGACATTCAATTACATTTTTTAAAAGTGAGAAGCATTTTTGTAAAATAGCGACTCTGGAAACTAATTGGCAGCCACAAAACTTGTGAGCGAAGGCCAAATCTTGTGGGGAACTTTTACTACAGTAACACGACTCAAAGAAAATGTGAATAAAAGGCAGCTTTGTTTCCCAGTCAAATTAGCTGATTAAGAAATAAAACATCTTAACGTGTTTTTAAATGTAGAATTAATTATTTATATGAGAAAAATTAAATCTGGGCAATGTGAATTCTACTCTGTGTGTGAATTGAACGGGGCAGAAAGAGTAGTCTATGTGGATCCGTGTCTTAGGTCATTAAGCAAAACCAAATATTAAGAGCTCCGGTTATTGAAAAAAAAATCACATTCAGGTCACATGTTGTGCTTCCCAGTTTGATTTTCAAAATCCAGATTAGTTATGGTACACACTGAAAATGTGATTCAGAACAAGGGAACCGCTTTGTATCTCGGCTGAGTACTGACGGTTGGGTGGGAGAAGAAAGCACAGAGCTATACAAAAAACACAGCCAGCTCCTCGGAGAGCGTAGGCCTTTTGCTCCTAAGGAACCCAGGAAAGATCCGCGGAAAGAATTCGAACAGGCCATTCTTTATTTTCCTAATGTGTCCGTTTGGAACTCATGAAAACAAGACAATCTAAGTTATTCCTGAGACTCAGAAAAGAAGTGGGCAGGTGACCTTTGACATCTCAGGCCCTCGCGTGTCAACCCAAGCCCTACGTTCCTGACCTCTTAACATTCCAATATCCTGAAGCCAGGCTCTCCCCAAACCAGGGCTGCAAATTATCTTTCTGATGTGGATAAACATTCACTGGGTCAGTGTTTTTCAAGGTGTGGTCTAGGGACCGCCTGTGTCAGAATTATTTGGTGAGATTTCAAAAATGTGGATTCCTGGGCACCAGGAATTACTGGATCAGACATGGATGGAGCCCAGGATTGTGCATTTTCAAACAAATTCCTTACGATTCTGAGAGGACACTAAATTTTGAGAATCACTGCTTTTGAGTGTCTACTCAGGGACCATGAGAGGAATTTTCATGACGTGTCTTTAATGGGCTCCCTTAGTGAAAGGCATTTACTATAATGTCCACAGATCCCTTAATAAACAACAACAAAAAAGGCCTCCAGCCATTTTCTTCATTTCTCAGGGCATCTCTTAGCAGAGGGAGTATAGAAATGCTTTGTCCTTTAAAATAAGTTCAGTGAGTACTTGAAAAGTCATTTGGCAAGAGATGAGGGATGAGACAAAGGGGGGAGATTAATGACGAACAGAATCAGAGTCCTTGCTAAAATAAAAATGAATTCACACCCAACTTCTTCTGAAGGGTAAGACATATGGCAGCTCATGTGGGAAGCGAGCGTGTTTAGTAGGGAGAGGTCCTGCTGCAGAGCTGTGTGATGCAGGGTACAGCTTTCTCAGCCAAAAACAGAACATCACATGCTATGGGAAGACGTACCGTCTCTCCTATGTGATGAGAGGCTGACTTTCTGGAGAAATTTGAGCAAACTATTGCCCGAATGACTTTAGTAAGTTTCTCAGAGTCACGACGACCAGGTTGGAGGGGTTAGACCTTGGTTTTGCTCTGAACTTTGGGTTTGGCCTGACAGCCCAACATTTTCTGTGGCTGTTTGTGGAAGCTGCTGATAGTTTAAGGTTCCTCATTTATAAAATGGAAGCCACAATTCTCTCTAGTTTTTAAGAACTGAGAGGAAGAAAGTGCTGGCCACTAGAAATTGTGGGCCTGAGCTTCAGCTGCAAACTATGGGTGCACTGTTCTTTTATATCCTTTTTTTGAGCTTTTTAGATTTTTATTAGGAAAATACCAAGACATACCTGGAAAGGTTTTTTTGTTTTGTTTTTTGTTTTTTTAAATAAGGAAGAAGGGCAATCCATTTGCACTTTGTGATCTGTTATGCATCAGTCTTTTTTGTTGTTGTTGTTTATAATCCCTTTATTTGCTTTCTTATTTTTTGATATAGAAGTTTTGAATTGTTATTTATAAAAATTATGAACAAGTGATATTTAAAGCATTATTGACATTTTTAAAGAACATAAACCAGTGATTGGCTTGCTTATTAAAAATTTGACTAACTGATATCTTTTCTTCACTACTGTGGTAGTAAAATATATACCAACATTATTTTGCATTGGTCAGATATAAATCCTATCTTCTCTATGGCAAAAAGTGAGCTGCTATTTTCAGAGCTAACATGAAGTCCCTCTTTTTTTTAATTTCAGCATATTATGGGGGTACAAATGTTTAGGTTACATGTGTTGCCTTTCCCCTCCTGCTCCCCCTGCCCCCCAGTCAGAGCTTCAAGTGTGTCCATCCCCAGATGGTGCAGGTTATGCGCCAATCTTAAAGTAGCAACTGCCCAATAGACTTTAGGATTCCATTTCAAGGTTTCATTCAAAACTATGAATACATAGTTATACAAAGGACCTTTACAGATGTGGCTCTTATTATACTTATAGTAACAGTGACAAAAGTTCAGTTTTTGTGCATGAAAAATTGCTATTTAATAAGAACTTTCCCAAATCCATGTCCCCTTTGAGATAAAAATTTCCACACTAAATTTCATCGCCCTACTAGAATTTCCTTTGGAATGTTTGTGCTAAATTCCTTTCTCTCTGATTGAAGTATACAACACAAAATCTACCTCCAAGACTTAAAAACCAATGCACTAAAATAGACAGATATTTAGAATGACTTGGAAGGGGCACTGGGCAGAGGGAGGGCAGAGGAGATTTGGAGAAATGAGTTAATCCCCCCAACAATCAAGAAGTGATTTACTTGGCACATTCAGTATTGAAAGGCTTGTACAGGAGGGCAGTGTATGACTTCCTTATATGCCACGGGCAACCCTAGCAACTCAATTTTGCTGTGAGAAGTGGTTTCTCTCTTTCTCTCTCTCTCTCTCTCTCTCTCTCTCTTTTTTTTGGTATTTCCTGACTTGGTGTATGCAGTTGTGAACTTAATTAACACACTGGTGATTTTTCCTCAGGGAAAAATGGTAAATTTTGTAAAATGTAAATACAGAAACAAAAGGGAAGTTCTTTCCTTCCTGTTCATAGCTGATTTTATTCCTTCTCTTGCATTATGCATCAGGAAAACATGAAAGCCAAATGAAGCTTTATAGAGTCCAACCCTCAGACCCACTAAGGCACAATAGCTAAGGATTCCTCTAAATCACTCTTGTATCTTGTAGACCATCCTAACTGCTTTTGTGTGAGAGAAAGCAGGGTTGGTGGGTAACAAAAATCAGCTCTTTAGGAGATAGAATTACATCTTATGTGCCTTTTTAAAAATTATATTACTCTCATTTGGAAGTAGCTTGAACAATTCTCTTTTGAATCAAGCCCTGTAAGTTTGATCAATATCATCATTTTCGTGAGGCAAGTTTAAACCAATAAAGTTGCCCTGTTTAGTCCCTTTTTTCCCCCACCCACCCTCTTAAAAAAAAAACAAACCCAGAGTCACAACTTTGATATGAAGCTTGAGTGTGAAACTCTGGTACAGAAAAGTTTATGAAAAGACGACATTTATAGATGGGTACATATATATTTAATTTCTCGTGTGTGAGTGTGTGTGTATATATATTTCTACTTCTGTTCATCGAGGATGCAACATCATAATTAAGGACATTTTACTTTATCCAATGAAGAGTTTTTTTTTTCAGTTCTCTTTAATTGGTAATTTAATTACAGAGCTAATTAGGAGCATAGTGGGTGTTGGGACTACAATGATTGTCTTCAACTGGAAAGTCTTACCACTCACAAAGCAAAGAAAGTTTTTAAATTATGGAACACTTAAATAATGGATTAATAAGTCAGTAAATACAACTGTATAAAGGTAGATCATTCACATGCCCTTCAATTGGCAAAATTTTTAATGCAAGTCTGATCTATTCCACTAAGTAATTATCACTCTGCTTTTCTAGCGTCCTGGGGGGTCTGTGCTGAGGCCCCAGGGAATTTGTGTGCTAAAATCCAGGGCTGGAATTCCTGGGCTGGAGCTTGGGCAGAAGGTGGAGCAGCTGAAAGCTGTTTGGGAGGAAGTATAGTCCAACACTTAGAGAAAAGAGGAATGCTGTTACTGGCCTCTGCCATTTACTTACACATGGACATGGGCAAAGAGGAGTTTCTCTGGGCCTCAGTTTCTCTCCACCTGTGCCCACTTTAGTGAACACCTGCACCCCAGCCCAACAGAGCAGCATTCAGAGGTGGTTGAAGATGGATCTGGACAGGGGAGCCTTAGTACAGGCAGGATGGCTCTTTGAGTCTCAGGTCCACTAGACAAAAGGACTGGAGCTACACGAACAAACCCATCCCCAGTGGCTGAGCGCGTTGGCTCACACCTGTAATCCTAGCACTCTGGGAGGCCGAGGCGGGTGGATTGCTTGAGGTCAGGAGTTCGAAACCAGCCTGAGCAAGAGCGAGATTCCTGTCTCTACTATAAATAGAAAGAAATTAACTGGCCAACTAATATAAATGGAAAAAATTAGCCGGGCATGGTGGTGCATGCCTGTAGTCCCAGCTACTCGGGAGGCTGAGGCAGAAGGACTGCTTGAGCCCAGGAGTTTGAGGTTGCTGTGAGCTAGGCTGACGCCACAGCACTCACTCTAGCCTGGGCAACAAAGTGAGACTCTGTCTCAAAAAAAAAAAAAAAAACCCGAAAAAACAACCCATCCCCAGTGAATGGGAGACCAGTGAGAAGAGGGCCCTCTTTGAGGGCTGAGCTTAGAATGGGTGTAGTCGTGGAGCTACTAATCCAACCAGAACATAGCCTCTGTATTTAGAGGGCTTGTGACTAGTCTATTTAGGAGAACAATCATTTGTTCATTCACCAAACATTTAGCGGTATTTATGTGAGTGGCAACTATATATAAGATGGTCGTAAAAACACAAAAACGCTGAATTGAAAATGTCATTTATTTGAGCACAAAATATAGGGAATTCCCTAGAGGACCAGTTTCTACAAGTGCCTGGAGAAAGCCTAGGTCAGAATCCCATCTCCTGGGCCTCTTTTGGGAAGATCCCATCTGGAAAGGTGGGGACCCCAGAGAGGCCAGCGGTTTGTAATGGAAAATGCTCAGGCAATCCAGGTTCAAAGGGTACATTTGGTGAACTAGAATTTCTTAGTTCTCTAAGGTGACCGCAGGGGAAGCCATGCTGGAGAGTGAAGGGAAGATGAGAGATAACGGGGCTAAGTGAAAGCCACAGATAATCCCTAAGACTAGTTTCAGCCAATAGCTTCACTCAATCCCCTTCTCCCCCACACCTTGGACCGTAGTTACCATCCGTGAACTGAACTGACTTCAGCTGTGCAGGTTTCTTTCTGCTGCCCGAAGAATGGCCAAGATGGGCTTCCCGGACCAGGTTGAAGAAGCACACAGACAAAACTAAGGGTTCCGGACAGTTCACAAACCAGCCGTTGGCACCCAGAAGGGCTACCTGAAAATGGACAGAGGCTTGAAAGAAATGAATAAAAGAAAGCTCCACCCTTAAAAATTACCTTTTCATTAAATTGTTGAATTCATAATTTCATCAGAACTTTTATTTAATAAATCTACATATCTCTATTAAGGGCTTATGATGGGTAAGGACCATATAATTTTAATCCTGACTGTCCTTTTTGAGTTTTTAGTTAAATTGGAGGAGGGCATGTGCACAAATTATGTTACATGAAAGAGGTTAATAAATTCTGTGTGAGTGACTGATAATATAAGGCTTCTGAGAACTCAGGAGAGAGAAAGCTCTTTTGGCTGGACTAATCAGGAAAGGCTTCATGGAAGGGGAAGATGGGGGTTAAGCTGGGGCTCAGGTCGGGGAGGAATTTGATAGGCAGAGCTGGGGGTAGGGCATTCCAGACAGGGAGAAAGAGCTTGCATTTGTTGAGCACTTACTTTTTGCCTAGAACTGTGTTAAGACTTTATATGCTTCAACTCATTTAGTTTTCACCAGGACCCAGTGAGGGAGGAAAGATATTTTCCCCAAAATGCAAATTATAACAATAACTAACCTTTAATAAGCATTTACTATGTGTTGAGTACTGTTCTAAGTGCTTTATATGGATGAAATATTTTAATCATCAGAACAACTGGATGAAGAGGGCATACTGCTACTATTATTATTCCCATTTTACAGATGAGGAAACCAAGGCACAGAGAGGTATGTAACTTGCCCAAGTTTACTCAGCCAGTGGGGAGCAGAGCTGGGATTAGAACCCAGGACTGTTATTCTAGAGTCCTCGTTCACTTTTTATTCGGTTCTACTGCTTCCCATGGGAAAAGCCACAGTAGCAGGAAGGGCCGGTGAAGATGTCTAAGAACTCAGACTGATGTTTCTTTGGCACATGTTTGCAAAACTCATACAAATCAAAACATTTTTAATAGTGATCAACCTCAGAAAATGTTTAAATTTTATGTTTAATAGCTAGTATTGCTACAGAGGTGAAAAGATCATTTTGAACTCATGACTTCTTGTCTCTGCTGACTTACAGAGCTGTGGAGGTGGGTGGGGGGCGCTGGGAAGGGGTGGGGGTAGAAGGAGGGGAGGAGGGGGGTCCCTGTGGTGCAGGTGCAAGCGGGCACTTGTAGCAATGGTCCAAGCCATTTCCTTTCCCCAGAGTGAAAGCCTCTTTCAGGCAAGGAGGGTGGGAGTGGATTATTTGGGCAAGGCATTTTGTGGAATTTGTTGATGCAGAAGGAGTGGAACTGGATATTCAGCTGGGTGTGTCTGGGCATGTCTCCTCCAGGGTGCAGCCTGTGGCGTCTACAGTGGTTTGGGTGGAGGGTCCTAGGCAGTGGGGCCAGTGAGAGGTGCCAGACTCTTGGTAATGAGGGACTGGCGCTGACTGTGCTGCCCAGTTTCCAATCCTATAAGAATGATCTTGATACATCATTAGGTCTAAGAGTCACTTGAGCAGTAAAGGATTCAAACACCATACTTGAAGGGTAAGTATAATTTTGTCCTAAAACCTTGATAATAGTATTCTGTAATTTTCAGAGCAGCTTCCCATGTATTCTATTGCAGAATCCACAGATTCAGCAGGGTGATCAGGGCATTTTACAGATTAGAAAACTGAGACTGGTAAGTTTAATTAATGGGTGAAGGTCCCACAGCCGGCACCAGGCCTGGCGCCCCGCTCCGCCTCCCGGCGCCTGCTCTCTCGGGGTGCCCTGCTGTGCTTGGAGAGGCCCCTTTCTCCCTTCTGACAAGCGGGGCCTGGAGCTGGGGGGGACCAATGGGGAGTTCAGACTTGATAGAACATGAAGCTCCAGAGGAGACTGATGACCAGCCTCCTCCAAGTGGACCTAGAGAGGGAGAACAGGACAAGTGAGGAAAGAATTCAAAACAGAGAGGTCAGCGCTTCATTTTTTATTGGGAAACACGATGTTGAAAGCCCTGGAAATAAAATCCTCAAGACTGACTCCCTGAAGCTGAGATCTTAACCACTTTAAAAGGAAGGAACCCAAGTAGGAAAGGAAATGAACATTCATATATTCATTCCACAAACCTTTAACAAGCACCTAGTGTGCACCAGGCGCTAGGGGCACTGGAATGAATTAATCCATCCTAGTCCTGGAGGAACTCCCGGTGACAGTGGGATGGGCAGATGGACAAGTAAGTTCCAACACAGGGTAATGAGTGGCCACCGCACTACGGGAGTGGTGTAGGGAATAGGAGAAGGGCACCAAACTCTCATGTGGCCAACTCTGTGCCAGAACTTTCTAGATACCTTCATCCATGGTACCTAAGAAGAGTCTAGCATCATCATCTAGTTTTTCTAAAGAGAAAATGAGGCTCAATAAGGTTGAGAAACCTGCTCAAGGTGACATGGTTTAAGGGTCAGAGAAAAGATTTGAACACACGTTTCATCAGCTCCAAAGCTCATGCCGTTTGAGGTGTCCACATTCTGAGTGGCCAGAGTGCTGTGTAATTTTCATCTATTCTGCCTAAGAGCACTGCAATGGTTTGGATGTGGTCTGTCCCAGCCAAAGCTCAGTTGAAATTCAACAGTGCTGGGAGGCAGTGACTTCAAGAGGTGATTAGGTCATTAGGATAGATTAATGTCTTTTTCATGATACTGGGTTAATTCTTGCAGATGGAGCGAATTGCTCTAAAGTGAGGTTGCCTCTTGTGTTTTGCCCTTTTCCCACACGCCCGCTTCCTCCTCTGCTTTTCTGCCGGGTTAAGATGCAACATGAGGCTCTCACCAGAAGCCGAGCAGATGCCAGTGTCGTGATTCTTGGACTTTCCAGCCTCCAGAATTGTGAGCCAAAGAAACTTCTTTTCTTTATAAATTACCCTGTCTCAGGTGTTCTGTTACAGCCACACAAAAAGGACTGAGACCGATGCTGTGGCCTGTTTTCTCCCGCGCCCACCAAAATGTGCTGTGGGGGGAGCAGAAGGGGAGAGTGGGACTGGGCTTTGGGCAAAAGGTGACATATTGCAGGATGGAAGTCACCTCGAATTCTGACAGCTGACTGTTAAACTCTGTGCCTTGAGCCCAAATCCCTGAGAGGCAAGCAAAGAGTCCCAGAAAGAGGACTCAGTGCGCGGCGCGTGCTGGGTTGCGGTGTTAAAGAATCTGACGGCGGTTTCCATGCGTTTCCTGTAAACTTACGACGTTTAGGAAGAAACAGAGAATTTAAGGCATGGATTCCAAAGGTCGTTCAGTCTGTCCTCCTGGCCCTATTCAACCTCTGAAAAACTCCTTTAAGAGATCTGTCGGCCTCAGTATATTAAGAAAAAGAAAGTGCTCACTGGTTCAGTGACCTTCATGGACAAGACGCGGCCAGCTGTGGCTCCCTTGTAGTCTGGAAAGGAGCCCTGGGTGGGACAGGCTTCGCATTTCCTTGACTTACCGCTGCCACCAGCACCGTGAGGCCCACGGCTGAGGCAGAGGTGTGAAGGGAAACTGCTAACGGACATCTTGCCACCTGAGCGGGGGCTCCCTGGGGGCTAACTCCAAAATAGTTTCTCACCCTTGCATCATTACTTTGTCGGAAATGAAACCTCTGGTGTTCCCTGGCCTCATTTCGATACCTGCCATCCTTTCTTTCCCCCTTTAGAGTCCTATAGTAATGTCATTAAAGCCCCTGGAAAATGTCAGCTGAAACCAAGGTTTCTGTCTGTTATAACCTATGAAAAATGTATTGGATTTAATATGTTTGGTTTGGGAAATCAGTTTTTGTCCACTATAACCAATTGTCCATAATAACCACGTCTGTTGTAAGTGGTGTGCACTGTAATAACCCTCAGATAAAGGGCAAAATGAAAGACAAACCATTTCAGATGGTAGCCGGAGCCGTATCAATATAGATCACTGCCTACGTATATCAAATGATGGATGGCCATTTTTAAGGCTTTTTCAATTCAATGCCAGTGCCGTCTAACGGCAGTAAAGCACACAGTATTTTGCTGATACCCTTCCTGATAAACCGTCTGGTTGCAAGTGAGAACAGCTTAAGGAATGAAAAGACACCGAGAGCCATTTCTTTCAAATGATCCATTTTCCAGCATCCTGGTGGGAGGACAGTCCTCGCGGCCGAGACTGGGAACATGCTGGAAAGCAGGCGGCAGATCTGTGCAGGACACACCCCTGGCCAGGGAAGGGCTCTACTCTAAACCGTTCTCGGCTGCAGGCCAGTGAGCCACCTGCTGATGGTCAGGAGAGGCCCGAGGAGCATCTTGGGAGGGACAGAAGGATCTTGGCTCCCAACAGGGGCAGAAAGAGCCTATTTGACCTTCAAGATGACAGCGAACACTCACATGCACAGGTGTAAGCGCTGTATGCATATTAATTCATCTAATCCTCAGGTAAACCCCACGAGGTTAGTATTCCTATTAGTCTCATTTTACAGTTGAGCAAACAGAGGTACACAGAGGCTAAGTAGCTCGCCCAAGATCGCAGTGAGTGAGTGGCCCGGCTAAGAGTTGAACCAGGTACTCTAGCTTTGGACTGTGAGCTTGCAGCCACCGGGATAGTGCTATGTGGGTGGGGGGTGGGGCACAAAAGCACAAGGACATTTAACTGTGTTTTCTTGGAGTAAACGTTGACAGTTGATGAAGCTATTTATCTGACATCCACACCCACAAACTCCTGTGTATACCACCTTCTTGGTGAGGATGACTTTAGTTTTCTTCCAAGCCCTGCCTCCCTCTCACGGTGCCAGCTGACACCGCACACGTACCCCAGGAACATCACGAAAACATGACTGCTCCAACCAGGCCGGTTCTCCCTATACACATTCACATGGGAAGCTACACCTTCTCTGCACAGTGCATTCAAGTTTTATTTCAAACAATTATTATATTTGCACATATATATATATTTTTAAGAGACAGAGTCTTGCTCTGCTGCCCAGGCTGGAGTGCACTGCCTCATTATAGCTCACTGCAGCCTCGAACTCCTGGACTCAAGTGATCCTCCTGCTTCAGTTTTCCAAGTAGCTGGGATTAACAGGTGCATGCCATCACACCTGGATACTTTTTCTATTATTTTGTAGAGATGGGGGTCTTGGTATGTTGCTCAGGCTGGTCTCAAACTCCTATCCTTAAGTGACCCTCCTGCCTCAGCCTCCCAAAGTGCTAGGATTGCAGGTGTGAGCCACTGTACCCAGCCCTAATTTTTCAAAAATATAAGTCCTTCAGAATAGACTATAAACTTCTGGAGGCAGAGATCATTTGTCGTATTCATTGTTACCCCCCCTCCCCCAGTGACAGCCCCACAATGAGCCTGACGCACAGTAGGGTTCAAGAATTGATAAAGAATAACTAAAATGAATGAAATTCTTCCACACTGAAAGGAAAAGAAGATATTTTATCTGTCCTTCCTGCCCTTTATCCAGGATGAGAAATGTGACAAATCTTTTTCAAAAGGCTTACTTTCCTTAAAATATCCATGTCTCAGTTAAGGAATGAAATTCCACAAGAGCCAGGCCCCTCTGCAATGAAACCTGTGCAACTTTCAGAAGTCTCATCCCAGACGCACCTGCACGCACACCCCGGCGTGTGCCCCATTAAGCCCACCCAGCCCACGCGGCTGCTGTCGCGTCCTCCCGCGAGGCTTCCTTCCTCCCGGGGAGCGGGCATCAAAGGGGTGATCGCACTGCCTCGGCGGAATCCTCCTGATGTTCACTTGCTTTGGGAACACATGCAGATACTCACAGTTTAGCACATGGGCCCTGTCTTTTCAGCTGTCTTTTAATCTTTGGTAAATTGAACAAGCGTGGAGAACTTGCAGGTGACAACCAGCTCGGCTGAGACTGCAGGGATGAAAACCATGTCAGTACAGTCCCTAAAAGTCCTCCAATGTGCTTGAAGCATATAAAGAGAACCCTTGATCCTGGCTATCAAAGGGTGCAGAAAGATCAAGAAGAATTAAAACTGATGGTGTGCCAGAAACCACCTGCAACAGAAGGTCATTACTTCCCCTCGTTAAAACAGCCTCAGTTCTGGGGCCTGATCTGAAGCTTAATTGAAATGTTTCAAACAGTGGATTATAAGGAAGATGAGACGTCCCCTGCCCATTTCATGACCTTTGCTAAGAAAGGCAGATTGGTAATAAGGTACCAAAAAAAAAAAAAAAAGAAAAAATCTGAGCTATTGCCTAAAGACAGCTAAGGCCTCTTAATGATGTGAGCCCGGGCACCTTTCCTGGCAAGGAGGATCTCCAGGATGCTAAGGTTTAGAGACCATCCATGTGAAGGCAAGACAAGGGCGCAGGACTCCAGCCAGTCCCCTGGAATCTCTCTGTCACCATTACTGTGACCTTTCTTCCCTAAATAGGAATGGAGGATGTCAGACGCAGCACTACCTCTGGATAACTGTCCATTGTTCCGAACGTTATTCTTGTGGCACAAAAAGTCCATTGCCCATCATGCTTCTTTTGCAATCTTTGTATCTAACTTGGGTAACCACGCATGACCCCCTTGATAGGCGAAGATGAGTAAGGCCCTCTAGGTCTGCAGAGGATGGGGCTGCACCGGGAGACTGGTAGGAGATAGCTCAGCTCTGATACTATCAATTTTTCTATATCCTTAAAAAAAATCACAATGCTGCTGCCACTTAAGAGTTTTCACACGATAATAAATTGCAAGTCATATTTGCCCAGAGATTTGAATGGCTTCTGGCTCTCTTCCCCTTTTTGATATGATTATCTGCCCTGGCAATAAAGTCCATGTCTGAAGTCCTGTGATTATCTCGACCTCCAGCTGGCACGTTGCGAAAGTCACTGTTTTGGGGATGCCGTTTGTGGCAGCTGATATGAAAGCTTCACAGAAGTTCCTGTATCTTATGACCATTTCTACTTTGGACTCACCTGTCCTAACCAGATATGTGTTTGGAGACTCTTAAATGATTGCTCAGGATACTCATCCTTGGGAACCCTCTAAGGCCTCACTATGCCCGGTCTGGTCCACGGCTCCAAGATCACATGGGCACTTGTCAGCCATGTAGAGTCTCAGGCCACACTGCAGGCCTACTGATGAGATTCTGTATTTTAGCACGACCCCCAGGTGATTCGGATGCACCTTAAAGTTTGAGAAGGACTTTAAGAGGAAGGAACTGCATTGGTTGGTGGGTTTCGGGGACATTCAATGTGCTCTGGGTGCAGAACATCTCTCTAAGATTAGATTTAGTTGGTCCAGTTGCTGAGCAGGCCCAGAGGAACCCTTTGTTTCTCTTGCACAGTTCTATTGGGAAAGGGTTAATAAGTCCTCAACAGCTGGAGCTATTTTGCAATCAAGGACCAACATAAAAAGACAGCAGGCCAGGCACCGAGGCCAGCCTGCCAGAGCTGTTGGATTAGAGCTCCTAAGACAGCCTAAGAGAAAGTACTAGTTGTTCCTTCTGACTTTATTAAACTTTCGTGTGGTGGCAAAGTTTGTTTGAACTTCACTAAATCCTCCAAATAAAAGACTAGCTTGGACCATCTGGTTCACTAGGATGAAATAATTTAATTCAGGACAAGCAATTATCAATAATTGTTTTAGGATAGTTAAGAATGGAAACTCTTAGTCCCACCTGCTCTACCGTTTCCCTCCTGAAAGTATTTTTTCACTACAATTTTTGAGTTGAAAGTTGAACTAGGGAAGTTAGTTTTATTTTTACATCTTGCTTTGTGTATCCGATTGTCTCTCATATAATCCTGATATAATGTTTCCTTCAAAATGCAATACTTGCTCCCCTGAACTTCACTTCTCCTGCCTTTGGATTTGTCCTTTACTTCTTCCTTCCTGTGTTTCAACCCATGATATTTTGGGGTTCTCTTCATCATATTTAATTCTCCTTCTGAAATATTTCCCTATTTTTCTTTCTCATTTGTCTTCTAACAGATATATCTGAAAATGCATTTATTAAAATGTCAAAAACAACACTTGTATTGCGATATAGCTTGATGTGATTTTGTATAATTTTGTGTATATGTTCAGAGAAACCCAAGTTTTAAGTTATATCCCTTTACATCCTCAGACTCCAGAGTTCCGGGGTTACTGTCTCAGGTTGTGTCCTCTTTTGCATCTTTCCATGACTGTGAACAAGGGACAGAGTCCACTGTGCCTTAGAGCTCAAGTCCAGGGTTCCCAGATGATCTCAGGAGCAAGTCCCATAATTCTGTCACGTGCTCATTTTTTCTTATGTGAAAAGTCGGGTGAGTAGCACCTCCATATCCTCACAGAAGAGAGAGGGCTCATGAGGGGACAGCAAAGGCTTCCAGCTTTCTCTCTCTGGAGGTGAGTGTCCCGAGCCTGACATTCCTTGTACTGAAAGCCTCGCTGCCCCTCTGCATCTCTCCACTCCTGTCTCCGCTCCTTGTGCCCTCATTGAACCAGGTGCTTCAGCATATGGAGCTCCTTATAGTTCCCAAACCGGTCGTTCATGCCTCTTGTATGTGTGCGTGCTCGTCCTCTGCGGGGTGAGCTTCCGCCCATCCGCACCAGCCAGCTTCCAAGTGTCCCGTTGACATCACCCTCTCTGAGCAGCCTTCCCTGATTTCCCCAGGTGAAGTTCAACACTTACCTCCTAACGTCGCTGTTGACTACACAGTGATGAAGACTGGAATCTTCATCCTTGCATGTACTACCTATGTGGTGTGTTCATCTACACTGTGTATTTATTTCAAATTTATTTTTCTGTCTTCTCAACTAAACATGAGGTTTTTTGGAGTTAAAGATTGTGACTCAGTCATGTCTGCATTTGGTGCCTGGTTTAGCAAATGATTGTGGAATAAATGAATGTGAGGCTTTGTAGACCAGGTTGCATTTGATTTTTTAAAAGAATATTTTGGATAAGGCTTTTTGGTTGCAAGCAACAGAAACAAACTTAAACCTGATTATGCAAGAAGGAGGGAACTTGTTATAAGGATTCCAGGATATCTCGAGGAGCCCAAGGGTGGGAATGCAGCCAGAGTCTAGGACCAGCATGGACCTGGAAACTCAAAGTAAAGCAGGGATCTCTTCATTTCTCATTTCTGCTCTTCTTTATTCATCTGCCTCCCTTTCCTCCTTCTTCTTAGTTTTTTTGTTTTGCTGTGCCTTCTTTCTTCCCTTCCCCCCCTGCCTTCTCTCTCCTTGTGTTTCTCTGCTTCTCAGATAATGTGAAGAAACTATATGTTATATGTGCAGGTGCCTGAAGTGTCCCATAAATGTTCCCTTGGTTCCAACTCCAAACACTCAGCAGAGGATCTGGTTGGCCCAGCTGGGGACAAGTGTCCACCTCTGCATCAATCATCTATAGCCAGGGAGAATAGCAGAGCTTCCCAGAGAACAGGGCAAGAACAGATCCTCCTCCCAAAGTGTGACCATGATAGTTACATAGTTGGAGAATAATTCATATGCTAAATTAGAGATGAGCTTAAATGTTTAAATGTATGCATATTAAACAATTATTTTTTAACCACATGTAACAATAAATTTTATTAAAACATGTGCCTCTAAAATTAATTTTCACAGGCTTTTGGGGGTCCTTATAATTTTTAATATGGTTCCTTGTGTTGATCTTTAATTCATTGATAATCACCTCTTAATATTTTTCTAGAAAAATATAAAGTAATATGACACATAAGGCCTATATTGCTTGATCAATTCCATGAAATGTGGTAACTGTGGGTTTCTGGTATTCTTCGAGCTTTTTCTTAAAGCTCTCACTTAAAGATTCATGGAAAACCTTCAATCAAGTCAGGTTATTGGGAGATACTGGTTGTGATGGAAGAAAATACAAAGGCTTTATTGACACACTGAATTTCAACTCATTTCTGTTTGTCAACAAGTTACATTTCCATTTTATTTCCAAGTCTGTTACTCTATGGACTTCCACCAAGTGTAATCTGTCTAAAACGTGGCTGTCTTAATCCTTGTTCTCTGGAGATTGGGGGACTGAGAATAGATTAGCAGTTGCACATAGGATATCACATAGCCTTCTGAGTCTGCAGTATCACATCGCAGTGTGCTTGGAGCTGTTTGGACCATCTCCCAACTAATGAAATTGACAGTTTCACAAACAGAAGGGCTATAATGAAAGGTGAGATGGGACCATCTATTGGGATGTTTTCCTTTGGAAATTAACCTCCCTATATGTAGCCTACCAGAACAGTAAATGAAGATTTTTGTAACTTTGATGTCTTTTATTTTAGATTACTATCAGTAGATGTCCATTGTTCTTCAGTATAGCAACTGGATTTTCTGACAGAGTGATATTATCTTACATGTAATTGTCCATTATAAAAATGTTGATTATTTATGATTCAC
Organism: Microcebus murinus; assembly: GCF_040939455.1. NCBI lineage: Eukaryota > Metazoa > Chordata > Mammalia > Primates > Cheirogaleidae > Microcebus > Microcebus murinus. The sequence continues at coordinate 69,735,997 of NC_134105.1, forward strand.
CAGAAACAGGACTGGGAATAGACTTAGTGTCTAGTCAGTGGATGTTGTGAGCCAATGATAGTAACAACAACAATAATATAAACATTAACAATAGCAACAACATAGTGCTTTCTAATTTAGAAATCATTCTAAAGATGTAATGAATGTGAAAGCACTTTGTAATTCTACAAAAAAAAGTTTCTATATTACAATCAATGATCTTTTCAGGTCATTTAAGTTTTTCGCATATTGCTGATGATGGCGGAGGGGGTTTGGAAGTTAACTAAGACATCCGTCTCTGCTTTCGAGGAGGTTCGATTTTACCGGAGAAGGTAAGACAAGCAGAAAATATAAAGACCACACTAACCTGTGAGATGATCCATAAGTCTGGTATGTGTTCAGAAGACAGAGGGGGATCAAAAAGATCTAGAACATAAGTTCTATGAAGTCTGGGGAATTTTTTACTCCTGTGTCTCCATTGCCTAAAACAATGCCTGGAACATAGTAGGTTCTCAAAAAGCAATTCATGATTATTTAATGAATGAGGAAGGACTTAAGCATTAAAAGATATGTATAATATGTATATGTAGAGAATAGAGAGGAAGGAATTCTAGGTAGTAGAAAAAACAGTATGTAGAAAATGGGCAATGGGTATACTCTGGAGGAAAAGCAGTATTGAAGGGTGGCTTGTTTTGCGATGGTACATGGCATGGCTCATAGACTGGGAGGAGTAGATGCAGGAAGAATAGTTGGGAGCCTGTCATAATAATCCCACATCTAATCCGCTACTATATCCTATTGATTTACCTTATCATATACCTCCAGGATGTACCAATTTCTACTAGCAAATTAGCTTCACTAGTTTTCTCACCTGGAAACTGCAAGAGCTTCCAAACCAGACCATGTGCATCCTCCCTTGCCCTATCCCTTCCCATCTTTCAGACATTGCAGCTGGAATGATCTTTGCAAAATTAAAATCTGATCATGTCACCTTTCTGTTTCTCATTGCTCTTAAGGTAAAGACAAAGCAGCCTGATGTGGCCTTGTGTGGACTGTCCTTGTTCTGCCTCTTGAGCATAATATTGAATCACTTTCCCCCTTCTCCTGTGGTTTCAACTATAATGACCTTCTGTGAGTCTTCCAAATGCGCCATGTTTTCTCCCATGCCAGGGCCTTTGCACATGCTGTCTGGCAGACTCTTCCTACTACCTTCATTCTTTGAAACTCACTTAATAGTCACTTCCCCAGGAAAACATTCACTGGCTTCTCTAACTTAGCCTAAATTTTGTTATTATATATGTCCATAGTCCTATATGCGTTCATTACCGTGGTTTTAATCTAACGTTTATTTCTGTGATCATTTAATTAATATCTGCCTCCCCTACTGGACTGTAAACTCCATGAGGGAAGGAATACATCTTTCTGCTCACCACTGTAGTCTCAGTATACATCGAGTACCTGACCTCAATAAATATTTGTTGAATGAGCAAATGAGTGAGTGGCTGAATGAGGGTCTGACCAGTGATGGTGGCACTAGGAATGGGAAGGGTAGGATGGTTGCATTCAGCATGGGGAAAGGAATTAGCACCGTGCCTTGGGAAGAACATGGTTGTGGTGTCAGAAAACCAGAGTTTGAGTCCTCCCTCTTCTACTGATAGACATAAATTATTTCTGATCATTTCCTTAGCTATTTTTAGTCTTATTTTCTAACTCTTAAATGGGAAACAGTACCATCTACCCCAAAGTGAAGCATAAATGAGAGAATGTACACAAAAATACTTTTGAAAAATATAAAGCTGTTTACAAATGTATTTATGTTACAGCCAGAAATGACTTTAGAGAGAATCTTGTCAGAATTCTGGCTTTATTGATAAAGAATAAGAGACCAAGTGAAGTTAAATGACTTCTCCAAAATCACCTCTCTGCTCAGTAAAAATACTAATGATGATAATGGTATTGATATTAACATTTTTGACCACGTATTACATACCAACTACTTCACCAATATATTTCTTCCTTACCTAGCCTTTGCAACAACTTTTGAAGCAGAGGTTATTTCTGTTTTATAATTAAGGAAACTTGTCAAAGAATTCAGGGAAGACCAGTGATGAAATGAGAGTTTAGCTGTCCTGGCTTCTTGGTGATTACTGGCTCTTTCTTCTCTCCCCACAATGATCGGATGAAACCCCTCATTGTGGGGAGAGAAGAAAGAGCCATATATATCTTCAAGTTTCCAAGCTTGGGTTGGCCACTGTCAGAGTTAGATGGAGAACTCAAGGTGGGAAGGATGAGCTTTATTTTTGTGAAGATAAAATTGTGATATTTAAATAAGACTGATTTTTGATGAAATTATTAAAGAGAAGGAAACAAAACTCCTGGGTGTTATTTAACTGGCATTTCTAGTTCTTGTGAGGATTTTACTTCCACTTAAGGAAGAGAAGAGTAAAAGTGTTTATGATTGTGAAGTTCTTATAACAAGACATTTTAAATGTGAAATTTATAATTTTATTGCCATATTCAGTATAAAATGCAAATAGATCTTGATTGTGAGTTAAGGAAAGGATAGTATGTTATTTTAAAGTACCATTTTTTTAAATCACAATACTGAGATGATAGTTTCCAGAGTCCCCAATGACAGAAGGCCATGTTCCTGCTCTCTCTCTTTTTCTCCTCCCTCCCTCCCAACTTTTTTTTTCTTCCATTCCTTCTATCTGAATTTTATACAGTAAGATTTTATTCTCCAAATATGTGCAGGGCTGGTGCTAGGAGTAGCTGCGAGAATTTCCCTCATATGTTCTCTCTCAAGGACATGGCGGCCGTGTCACAGCAGGAGGTGTTCTTGGGGGTTAGCAGCCCAGGAGTACTTTTGCCCAACAAAATGCTCTCTGAACTCACTTATTCTGAACACTGACTGAAGAGGAGGGCAAAGAGCAAGGAAAATGAAGGTGAGGAGGGCAGATGAAGGGGTGGAATGGGAGAAGGATGCCAGAAGCTTGGGTCTCTGGTTTTCTAATAGTAACCTCTATAATATAATAATAGCTTAATCTTATTCTCATGGACCAGGCATTCTTCCAAGTGCTTTTAATTGTCACAATTATTTTATATCATGGGTTCTATTACTACTACTGCACGTCAAATGAACACATGAGAAAACTGAGGCACAGGGACATTAAGTAATTACTCAAGGTAACCCAGCTAACAAGCGCTGGCAAGAGAGATTTAAACCAAGGCGATCTGACTCTTGAGCCTGTGCCTATGATACCGCTCTCTGTTGCCCTGGGTACGAACCACATCCTTGAGCATTGAGACTATACAGCTCCTTTTTCAAAGAGAGAGTACAAGGAAAACAGGAGATGTTGGAAGGCCAAACTCTGTCTGAATAAAACTGCTAACCTAGCCCTGTGTTCTGAAATGAATCATTCTATGCAGCCCTCCCTTCCCAGGTCTGGAGATCGCCTGTCAGGATCCACCTGTACGTTCGACCTGAAAATGGGTATGTTCATTATTCACCCAGCCTTTGATTTGAAAGAGTAATGTGCAGAGGTGGCTATTGGGTGGCTTCCACCTGCCAGACTCCCTGGCTATATTTATAGTCATGTTTGTGCATTAATATTTTATACTTAGCTAAATTGTGCACATTGCATTTAAGGCCAGGTTTGCCTTGTTTAACAACATCCAAATTGGGATTAAGTATTCAAGCTGTAATCTCTTTAGCGGGCGTCTGTCTACTGGATTTGTATGACATAAAGAGGGTTATTGAAATACTGTAACTTTAATATTTTTTATCCTCTATATAGAAATGACTTTTAAATGAATTTAGAGACTAGGAAAGACATTGGACAGATACCAAAAAACAGAGCAGCCTGTATTATTTTTCAGGCCAGTTATAGTAGAATCCACATCTGTGTAAACTTCCCCATCCAGATTCTTCCTTTCAAGCAGTAATATGCTATGCTCCTTGGGGTGGGACATTAACTTCCTTTGGGGTCTCTAATCTCTGCCTTGTCCCTGTTGTAACTGTGTTGTTGGAACCTGACACAGTTTCCCTTACTCTTTACCCTTGGGCTCCTAGAGAATTTGATTCATCCAAATTTAGACTATTTCCAGGGATGAGGCAGGAGTAGGGTGGAGTGGGGGTTAGGATGAGTGTCATGAAATTTACATATTTGTATTTAATTGAAGAGTGTGCAGCTCTAGTTAGTATTCTGCAAATATTGAATATGAATAATCAGATAAGACACGTACTAGTATAAAGAAACCAATAAATTTTATTTTTGTGGTACATTAAAATAAAATTCAGATAAAAATTTAAAATAATAGCATATCCAGAATAACCATTTGATAGCTATATATAAATCTGTTTTAGAGATGTGCAAGCACAAATTATGGAATGCCAGAGCAAGTTGATTTAGGCTGCTTTTTCTCTAATATAAATAATGCAGAGTGCTGCAAATATTCAAGTACACTTAACTGAACATAATTAAAATATTGGAATATATTTTAAAAATAAATAATTAAGTAGTTAGAAGTATCTGCAATACTAATTCAAAGTGATAGTCATATGGTGATTATATTATGCAGTTTACCCAGCACTTTTGCTTTAAAGTGCAATAATAAAATTTGCATTTAATAAAAATTATGATTCTGTAATATTGGAAGATATGGGCAGATTCTATTTCAAGAACAAAACACAACCCTTGTCTCTCTGATCCATCAACAGATGGACTGAGAACAGACATTTTCAGCTAAGCCGAGCAGCTTGCCTGCTGAGACACTAGTTACACCCATTATCACGTTTTTTAATGCCATGGCAGAATTTTTGTTTGCCCGTCTACTTTTCTAGATAGTCAACTCCTTGAGGGTAGAGACTGTGTATCTCTGTACACCCAGTGCTGAGTATGATGCTGGTGAGGAGTAGGTGTTTAATAAATATCATTAAATGAACCAATTGCAGGGTGGATGCTTGTACCCGTGTTCCCTGTTCTTGGCAGGGCGGCAGGCCAGGCGTGCTGCAGCTCTGGGCGTTTGCCCCTGCTCTTCCCTCTGCTGGGAAAGCCCTTCTCCGTTACCTTCTCCAGGCTCTGTTCCAAGGTCACCTTCTCCTTGAGGCCTTCTCTGACTCCTCTGTCTTAAAGAAAATTGACCCCCACCCCAACTCCTGAACTTAATTCGAATCACTGTAGAAGATACTTGTTATTAACGCTCACTCGCTTATATTGTGCATCACCTACCACTCACTAAATAATGCAAGCTGCGTGAAGGTAAGGATTCCTTGTTTTGCTCACTGCTGTATGCCCAGGCCTCAGCACAGCGTTTGATTCAGCAGATGCTCAATAATACCTTGTTGCAGGAGTGAATAAATAAATGAATGAGTTGAAGGTGGGGAATAAAGGATTGCCCTGAAGGTATAAGGTGCATGAATGTGACTGTAGCATGTGTTTGGTGTCTTGGGGTCCACAGGACAGGATCAGATGCGCTTGTATATCATTCTGCCTCACCTTCCATTAATGGCTCTTCAAGTGGAGATGGAAACCAGTCATTTTTATTTACTTGGAATGCTCGTGCAATGTTCTATGGATTCTATGATCTCCTCTGGAGATCTGAGTCTGTTCTGGAGCCTTGGCCCAGATGCATAACACTTATTTCACCCATTCAGGCCAGTGAGGATCCTTAGCCCTCCTGGGGACTTCATTCACCAGCCTCCTCCCCTAGCTGCGTTTCATCGCCTTGAGTCCTCACTGCAGCATTATCCCTGTCCCATGGCCCACAGATCCAGAAGCACGAAGACCTGTCAAAAATCCTAAGTCTGCTTCCTCTATGTGACCTTGGGCAATAGGATAGTTAAAGATGGTTGCAAATTCCCTGTTACTCTTTTTCCTGAGAGATGGTAGTGTGTCTAGGCTGGTTTTGTGACTAGCTTTGACCAGTAGATTCTGGTGGACATGCTGCCGTGCCGGTTCCAGGGCTAGCCTTTAAGAGGATGGACACCTTCTGTTTCCTCCTCTTCGCAGCCCAGAGCTGCCATGTAAGAAGTCCTGCTTTGCTGCTGGAGATGGAGACCTGCTACAAGTGCTTGGAGAGAGAGCAAGGCCCGGCCTGCCCAGTGTCCCAGCTGCACCCAGTGAGCTTAGGGGCCGTCCCTAACAAGGCACCAGTCATGTGACATCTTAAGAGACCCAAGTGAGACCATCAGAAGAACTGTCCAGCTGAGCATTAGTCAACCCACAAAACTGTAGGAAATAATTATTGTTTTAAGCCACTGAGTTTCGGGGTGGTTTTTTATACAGTAATAGACAACTGAAATAGAATAGTTACAGAAAATCTTTGAGTCTTTATTTTCAGTACAGAAACAGTAATCTGTACTTCACGGGGTTGCCATGAGGCCATAGGTAAAGTGCCTGGGAGGCATAATCATTCAGTAAGTGTCAGTTTCCTCCCCTCCCCTTCCCTGGGCAGGGCTGTAAGCTCCAGGCTTATCCTTCCAATTTCACCACTCATCAAAAACTTCCCTCTCCCTGTCCAGCCCATTTCCTCTTACAATTTATTTTGGGGAAGACAACTTGAAAAACTCATCCCAGAGGATATGGATAACAGCTTCATTTGTTAGTGCTTCAGGGCAATTTGCACTTAGGAGGAGGCTCTGGTAAAGCACAAATCTCTTTCTCAAGGATTGAAATTTTTGCAGCAATGAGAGGGGAGGCCCAGTGAGATGGGAGGAGAGCTGGAGAGGAGAGGTTTTGGGGAAAGAATGTGGTTTGGGGAAAGAAGAGGTTTTGGGGAAATGTTGCAAGAGGAGAGGTTTTGGGGAAAGAATGTGTCTTCTTGGAGTTCCTCGTGTTTTCTTGTAGGCCCTTGGGCTTAGGGAGACACAGAGCAATTTAAGAGTTGGCCGTTTTCAAACTGAGAGGAGCTCACCCTTCCTTCTGCCCAGTAACCACATCAGTTTTACTATCAGTCATCTCAACTGCTATTACTCTTTCCTTAGCTTTAAACCCTCCACAGTCTGTTCATTTTTGCAAAGTGTTGTAGAACTGGAAAGGGAAGCATACTGCATTTTGTAGCTACCCCTCAAGTCTTTGGTTGAGAAGCAGACAATTTTTCTACTGAGTGAAAAGGAGGTAGAAATGGAAGAGGCATTGGACCCACCACACTCCAACTGATTAGTTTATTTTTCCCCAGGCAGATCTTCTCTGAGATACAGCTGGGGAGGACTTCAGGAGAACATGCACAGGGACATATCTTGTCTACTCGGTAGCCAACAACTTTTTTATTCTTCAGAGATATTGTTTCTGCTTTAGAGACTATACATAATATTTTTCAATTCCCCATCCCTATTTTTATTATAAAATGGATATAACAATATTGAAATTTTCCCATACCATGAAAAGAAAAAAAAATTCTTTCGATAAGGATCAAAATTTATTTTCAAGTTTTGTTAATTCTATTCAAATCTGATACGGTGGTGCAGAAACAGAATATTTCCAACATTGAGTCTCTCTTTTGTTGGTGTGGAGGGATGTGTAACATGAAGAGAAGAAATTCCTAGAAAATTCACAAACCTAAGTGAACTTATTCAATCAGCACTCTTAAGAGAACAGTAATGATGATTGAGTAAAGTGGGAATGGTGAAAGGGCAGAGAACAAAAGAATAAATTCAAATCATTAAGTAAAAGAACTAATTGCAAAATGTTTTGATATTGCACCAGCTACGTTATTGGTCAATGAATAACTATAAATTGGTTATTTCTAAAAGTATGTTTTTATATCTGTTTATAGTAAAGAAAGAGTTATATTGTCTAAGATGACTTTGGATTTACAGAAGAGTGTTTTGGGTTTTGAAATCATAGTTCAGAGAAAGCTATCAGGCTAAGAAAGAGAAATATTTTATTGTTTTTTTCCCAAACTTTGATTAATTGAATTTGTAATGGTTTGGGGATATGTGCATGATAAAGGTTGCTGGCTTTCTCATCAACCTCATTGTCATTCAATAAATAGATGCTGTAGCCTTTTCATTTCCTTGCCTTGAGCAATGTAAAAATCCTGTCCTCCCATCTCAGAGTTGCTAAGGGAATATGATGAAGTTAGAGTATCTGGGTTTAAGTCCTGGGACACATTCACTTAATTTCTTGGAATCCCCATTTGACCATCTATAATGTGGGAATAATAATAACCCATCTGTATCTGCCCCAGTGAGAGAATGCCTGCACAACACCACAATGCACTTGAAGGGGTAAATCTCCCTATGAGAGCCGCCTCATGACTGGTGATCGTCCCTGCCACTGCATTCATTTGGAAGGATGCTATGCTGAAGCTGTCCCTGTAAAGTGGGCTTTGTACTTTCTACTGGGCCTTCTAAAAGCTTTCATTCTGCCACATGGTCAAGTTAGAGCAGGCTGCCGGGCCAGTGATGGGTTTTCCTTAGAATCGAAGTGATCAATTCCAATTGAGTGGATGGCCAAATTCTTGGCAAAAACAGGTATTTCAGAATAAATAGTTTATTTTGGTCTTTGTGGATTGTGAAGGCACATAAGCCAAAGCTTTAAAAATGGCTATTTTAAGTTAGAAAAATAATACAGATACATGTAAAGAATATTAGAAAGGGGAGTAATATAAAATAACAAGCCACTCAGAGATAACCACTGTGGAAAGTTTCTCTCTCTAACACTTATCATCGTTACTGTTATAACTTTAAACAGTGTTCTTCTGCCCACTCATTTATCAACTTTGGATCTATTGACCCTTTGCAATGGATCATGAAGTTAGATTAGTTTAGTTATACTTTCTTGTTGTTCTCTTTTTCTCCCTATTTTAATTAATTATATCATTTTCACATTGTTGAAGTTTATATTACATTTGTTTTGTAATTACATATTTTCTGTGCTTAATTCATAGTTTGATTAAAAAATTAAAAAACAGCACTCTGATTATGCAAATATTCTTTACTGCACAACCCAGGAGTCTGTGGTTGGACCTAAAGAGTAAGAAACTAAGCCTGTGTCACCAGCCCATGTCCCTTAAAGGAGAACGTTCTGAGTGTTAAGGTCAAAGGGATTATTAAACATGTCTTTTTAACTGTATTCATTTCTTCTGACTCAACTGCACTCTTCTTTTCTCTCTCAGGTAGCCTATCTTGGATTCTTTGTTTGCTTTTCTGGAACACTTCCTTGAGTTATTATTTTCATGTAGAATTCATGGTGGTGAACTTTTTAGCCTTTGCAGCTCCGCGAATGTCTTTGTTTTGTCCCCATTTTATACATGTCGTGCCAGGTCTCCGAACACAACACCCCAAAGTGTGGAGTCTTGGCGTGCTGAGGACTTTGAACTGAAGGAGAAAGGAGGGCCTCCGAAGCAAGGTCTTTTTGACCTTCTCCCACCTCTTTTCTCCCTCTCCCCATTCTTCACAGAGACAGGCTGTAGAAGCTAGAACTCTCCTCCCCCAAGTGAGCCTTAAAATCTAGAAAGGTTGCTCTCCCCTGAAAGTAGGTCATAAGTCCCTCTCGTGACAGGTGTCCTACCCTATTCCCTGAGGAAAGAAGTGCACACAGAAAGTCAAGAAGAATGTGAATAAACGGGCCCTGCTGGGTTCCTCCCTCAGTTTATTGCCATCAGGTCATGCCCTTTGTGTCTAGTCATGTTTTTCCACTACTACCCAATTCTTTCATCGCGCTTAGCATAAAAACACACAGTTTTCCTTGAATCTGCAGGCCTTTATTTCTGAAGGCTCCTGTATCATGTAAAACTTTGTTGAATAAATTTATTATGCTTTTCTTTTGCTAACCTATCTTTCGTTATATGAGGGTTGGCCATCACCCTTGTGATGCATGACAAAAAGTTTTTGCCTTTTTGCCCATACAGTTGGATCCAGAATTCTAAATTTAAAATAATTTTTTCTTAGAACTTTGAAGGCATTTGCCTTTTAGCGCTAAGTGTTGTTGATAAGAAGTCGAATGTCAATCCAACTTTATTCTGTTGTGGAAAGCCTATTTTTTCTTTGTGGAAGTTGGAGATTTTCTCTTTATACTTGAGTTTCTGAAATTTCGTCAGTATGTGTTTTGAAGTGGATCTTTTTACTTTTCTTTTTTTTAAATTTTGACCGCTCATCATTTAGTGGGTCTTTTAAATTTAGAGGCATATGTTTTTCAGTACAGAACACTTTTCTTGTATCATGTCTTTGGTTATTTCCTCTCTTTGTAGTTTCTGTCCTATGCCTCTAGATTCCCAAGAGCCAGTTATTGACTCTATACATTTCTACTCTTTCTCATATTTGCTATCTTGTCCTCTTGTGACATGTTTTGATAGATTTCTTGGAGTTTTCCAGATCTCCATTTGTCACCTGTAATGCATTCAGTTATTCAGATTTTCCATTGAATTTCTTATTTAGACCTTATGTTTTTCTATTTCCAAGAATTCTGTTTGTTCTCTGAACACTTTAAGAAAAATATCACCTTGTTCTTGGTTATTGGATACATCGTCCTCTCAAATCTTTTCTGAAACTAATTGAATTTTTAAACAAAGTTATTGTCTGCTTTCTGAATAATATCTGTGCCTCATGAAGTAAATTGTTTCTTCTTCTTTCCTTTTATCATTTTCTTCAACATTTAATAATTCTTGGAATGTGTCCCCATATATCATCTTAGGAGGCCCTGAATCCTCCAAGAGAGTTTTAAACTTCATTATCATTTTAATTTTAGTGGCAATCTTTTAAAATATCAATTGTAGATTCCGGAACATCTAGTGTGGCAAGTGTGTCAGAACCCACATTTGCATTTGTGTTTACTGTGGCATCCACGTCCCGTGTTAGACAAAGGACATCAGAGCCCAATGCACAGAGGGTGATTTTCACAGACAGGCAAGTCTGGGAACGATCACATTTTTACACAGTGCCTGGGGCACAGTTTGAAAATGTGGCTTCATGTATTTCACTCATGGATAAGGTGACCATATAATTTATTATTCAAACTAGGACATTTTTGAGAGCGAAAGGAAAACTATCCAATAATTGTGTGGGGATTATAGCATAAACCGGGCAACCCGGGGTGATTGGTCGTCCTATTTAAGGCTGAGCAGCTTTATTTTTTATAGTTTTCTCCTTGGCAGCTGTTTCAGAAGCCCAGAATTGTCCCCAGCTCGACTCTGCATCTCCCTCAGTGCCCAGTCCCAATATAGGACCCCCTTCTGGGCAGAGCGATCCCCTTCTCTAGGGAGAAATTCTTCTGGTTTTAACTAGAAGGCAAAAGCCACTAAACTGTTAGCTGATCTGCAGGCACGAGTTGGGGTGGGGGTGAGGGAGTGAGGGATGAGGGGGTGGGGAGCGTTTGCCTCATTGGTTCAGCTGTTCCTAATGTGGTTCTTTCAATTAATTGCTCTTATGGTTTCTCACTCCCCACCCCACCACCTCTCCCTACCCCTCCCTCCAGCTTTGCATTTGGTGGCTCTGAGCTTGGAACGTGTCCAGGACTTCCTTGCAGCTTCCACACTGCTTATTTCACTTAATCTGGTCTCATGTGCTTTCCGTCATCCAGGAATTCCTCCATTTTTAGTCTATGTCGCATTCTACTTTTATTAAATGGTTTTCGTCTCATTATTTTAAAAGATATCTTTTCTATAATTTCCGTGAGATCTTTGGAGGAAAGGGAGGCAGAGGTCTGTGCTCAGAACACCACAATCAACCAGAGCTTCTTGTTCTATGATTTTAAATTTGTCTCTGAATATGGATGTATCTGCTCTCCCGGGAGTATGCACTGCCTCAAAGTAAACAATGCAGTTAGACTGAGAAAGACTCATCTGGGAGACGACCACCTTTCGTATTCTGTCCTCTCCTTCCCTAAATAGTCTCCTAACCCTATATTCTGTGAAGGAATCAATTCTCGGGAGAGAATTTTCTTAATTAAAACTTCACTCACTCTTCAGTTAACTATCTTTTTAGCTCAAACCTATCCTGTATTAAAGAAGTAATAGTTAAGAGGTTTAAGAGAGAGAACTTTTTCTTTTAAGGTTCTTTAGATATATCAGAAAAGAGTCAGAAATTTTTTAAAAATTAAACATTTGTTGAGAAACTACTACAGTGTTGGGCTGGGTGGTGCAGGGAGCACAAAGAAGTGCAACATACTCATTTCTGTTCTCACTATGTTAATTACTCAGGGGAGTTGAAAGTATATGCAGGAGACCGAATGTGGTGGCTCATGCCTGTAATCCTGGCACCATGGGAAGCCAAGGCAGGAGGATCGGCTTGAGTCTGGGAGTTTAACACCAGCCTGAGTAACATAGCGAGACTCACTCTCTACAAAAGATTAAAAAAAAAAATTAGCCGGGGACACGCCTGTAGTCCCAGCTACTTGGGAGGCTGAGGTGGGAGGACCACTTGAGCCCAGGAGTTGGAAGTTACAGTGAACTATGTTCCTATGTTTGTGCCACTGCATTCCAGCCTGGGCAACAGAGTGAAACCCTGTCTCTTAAATAATAAATGCAGGTATGCAGGGAAAGTTAGGCGATAACAGAGATAAGATACGTTTCAGTACCTAAGTGCCAAGTCAAAGGCCAGATCTTCAGAGCTTCAAAGTCATGGATTCCCAGACTGGGAGCTCTCTGTGGGCCTGGGGGCTCAAGGCAGGCTTCCCATACCTGCGAGACGTATTGGGAACTTTGAAGAAAGAGTAGGATTGGACTGGTGGAGAAGAAAGGTCAAACAATTGCGGTCAAGAAGATGTTATGGCCAAGAAGCAGGGACTGCTGTGTTCAGTGTTTTATGTGTGTGCGCAGAGTCCATGTTGTCACAGTGCAGGAAATGGTTTGTTAGTAAGAGGGCTGAGACTTTAGGAAAGTTCTGGAATGCCAACTAAGGTATTTGAATTGTAGCCTTGCCAGAAGATTTTGAGGAGGAATCCATGATTAGGCTTGTGTCTAAGAAGGCTCACTGTGTTTAAGAAGGGTCGAGGATCCATGTTGTGAAGGACAGAGAGAGAATGATAAAACCCAGATAGAAAGATAATTAGGTAATTATATCATTGGCATTTATAAAAAAGTTAACATTTTGGGGGTATAATGTTAACAGAAGGCTTTGGGAGGCAAAGTAGATGACAATAGCACCAATTGTTTTGCAAGATGTATAGCAAGATATACTTAGTAATAAACCAAACATTTTAATGAATTTAAGAATTAAAATTAACCTTCCTAAATTTTATCTCATAATTTTTTGTGAATGTCTGAGCATCCTAAGACTAAGGAATATGGCTTTTGCATATCGTATCTCGTAAGGATTGTAAAGGAACTTATTTTAAAAAATTTTTTAAAGATCTCTGTGTGTGTATTTGTGTGTGTGTGTGTGTGTGTTTGGCCAAAATTGTGTAATAATGTACCAGTAGGTGTGAGTACCACATTTGTTTTACATTGTGGTGCTTAATTCATTAGAAATAGACTGCAGGCATTTTATGACAGGAAAATAGGTAAAATCCAGATTTTCAAATGGATTTTAAAAGCATTTTTGTTTAACATAATACTATAACTTAAGAAGAAATAGAAGAGCTTGCCCATTATAAATGAAGGTCTTCTAGAAGCAATGAGTCGATGATGATGGTGGTTCTGTCTCTGAAAGTCAAAATCATATGAGATTTGGGTTTGCACAGTTAGGTTTAAAACAACTCAAGATAGATTGAGGTACTTTAGTTCCAGCCTCCTCTATGCATCTCTGTTGTGCCAATCACTGCAGGGATTACAAGGTGATAAAAATAAGGTCCTTGCCCTCAAAGAGCTTGCCATTTAGCACGGGTATATAAGCTAAATTTTATTATAGTCTCTGAATGGAATTATTCTTGTATTATCAGCATATACCAACAGTATGGTCAAATAAAGCAACTTGCCACATTTCTTTACTTCCATCTGATGAGAAACACAGACGTCTTCTTGTTGACTTTCGCAAGTGTCTCTCCTGTTTTCCTCTACCTTGATGGCAGCTGCTCTGAACTGTTTTTAATCACAGCATTGGATGGACTCAGGCCTAACAAGGCAGGTGGCTGACCTCAGGTTCACATCTTGCCAGATCTAAGGTAAGTTTGGGTCCTTCTTTGGTCACTTTATGGGTTTGTTGAGCAGCCCAGGTGGGTTCTCCAAGAACCCATTTGTAGCCACTGTTGTGTTGGCTGGGGAAGCAATGCAGCAGGGCCACTGGCCACCATATGAAAACTTAAACTTTTTGAACATGCCATTGTGTTTCCTTGACTAGAACTCAGGGTATCCAATTGGCACCCAGAGAATCCATCCATTTATGTAGTTATCAAACACTGACTGGGCATCCCTATGTGCCAACTATCAAGTACAGATATGATCAAGGTATAATAATGTCCCAAGAGAGCTTTCAGTAGATGGAAGAGGCAGAGGGGTGTGGTGTAGTGAATACATATTGTCTCTGTTTATCCAGTAGCCCCTTCCATTTTTGTTCTGGTCATAGGATTCTCCTTCCTATGGGGAAGTTCTCTTTTCCAATTCCAAGTGGTCCTAGAGAGGGTGCCAATCATGGTATAATAGTTCACCCCTAGGCCCAGGATACTGTGAGAAATTGGGGGGCATGTGACAGACTTGCTGTCATGGCTGTGGCCACAGTGATTAGCCCAAGAACAAACCTGCAAACTAAGGCCAGGCCAATCAGAGAGTAATTCCCAGGAGTTTACTGCTGGGAGGAAGCAGCTCCGTTTCCTCTGAGGTCTTTGGGATGATGTAAACCCAATACCCTCAAAGCCAGGTGCCCCCACCCCACACCCCCTCTCCTTTCTGCTGCATAGAGGACAGGCCCACACAGAGAGATGCAGAGCCGGTAGGTAGGGGAAAAGAGAAAGAGAATGAGGAGAAACAAAGGGAGAATATAAAATGACCACCTACTTTGAGCCTAGCTCTGCCTTGACCATTATAGATACCTGAGCCAATAGATTATCTACTTTCCTTGCTTGAGTTGGTTCTCTGTCACATAACACACAATGTGACAATTGCTGACTGGAGCTAACTCAGCTGCTATGGAACCGGCCCTCATTTGGTCTTGTGGGGTAAGCAAGGACTTTCTGGAAGCAGTGGCATCTGAGCTGAGGCCAGGGAGATTTCCAGGAAAGCTGGAGCTAGAGGAAGGGGGAGGCTGAGAGGTTTGGAGTTCCAGGTAGAGGTAACTTCTTGTGTGAATACCTGGAAATGGGAGATGAAACGGCACATTTGAGGAGTTTGAGGACTTTGGAGGCCCAGAAAGGAGTGTGCACAGACGGTGTTAAGTGGCATTGGAGCAATCACTAGAATGCTGCCTGGTCTAGATCCTCATGGGCAGAGATGGGAGAGAAAGATGGTCTCTGCCCTCAAGGAAGCTGTAATTTCCCCAGGGATGTTGGACACAGATATCTACGAAGTTAGATCACACAATACAGCTGTATAAGACACTACACAGAATTACTGAATGGACGTGGACAGGATGTGCCATGAGAGTTCAGGGAAGATGAATGTCCCCGGGGACTCCAGGAGGAGTGAGCGTTGGACTGGGCCCTGGGGAAAGGGCAGGGTGTGTATGGATGTGGGGTCCAGCACAGAGTACAGCTGGTTTGGGGACCAATGAGGACACCAGCTGGGGGTTTGGGGTGATCGAGTTGGAGGATAGTGGAAAACAAGCCTGGAGTGACAGGCTAAAGTCAGCTGGGGAGGGCTTGCCCCTCTGGAGACGGCAGGCTTTATCCTGAAGGCAATGGGGAGCCATCGTTAGCTTCTGAAGAGGAGGAGGGGGTGAGACGCGAAACGAGCCAGTTAAGGGAGGACACAGGGCAGCAGAACCAACCGGGGTCAGAAGGCCAGAGGGGACTTGATTAGGGCCTGGGCTAGGGCAGGAGCAGGGACAACACGAAGGGACGGAAAAGAGACCGTTCTGAAGATAAGAAGAGATGGACTTGAATTCCTGGTTGTGGGAAGGAAGGAGGACAAGTGGGGCTACGTCTATCTTGTTGTCCCACGGAGACGGGCTCTGCCCCGCGATGCCGTGCGCGGGCTGCTCTGCCACACTCGCTCTCTGGGGGGATGCGCAGCTGTTGCCACGGAGGCAGCAGCAGCCTTGACAAGAAGGACAGGGGTGGATGACAGGAGTGATTATGCAGCGATGCATAACAATTGAATCGCTATAGGTTACACCTCCTGTGTCAATATGCAGAACTGGTTTGACTGAATTCAGTGAAAAGAACACCTGAATTCAGGAAGACAACACATTTTCTGGCGTGTCAGCATGACACCAAGGACCCTGATTGAACATCTACTTTCTTTCTTTCTTTCTTTTTTTTTAAAAAGAAGAAACCCCAGTTCTACTGTTACTCAGGCAAATCAGAACAGTGAACTGGTGGATTGCCGGGCCAGGGAGGCCAGCTCACTCGCTCGCCTAGATCGGCCAGTTCGCTCCCCACTGACTTCCTTCTCCCAAGGGCGTCAGCGCAACAAGTGGGTGTGGAGGGTCTACCCATGCCTGGCGGGGTGCTGGGGCTGGGGCTGCATCCCGTGCGCTTCCAGCCTCAGGGCGCTGTGGTCACCGGGACCAGTGTGGGTTTGGGGGACAGGACGTCCCACACTCAAATCCCAGCTCTGTGTACTAGTTGTAGGACTTTAGTCCTGTTGACTTTCAATTTCCTCACCTGCAGAATGGGGATAATAGTACTCGGGGTGATTGCAAGGATGCAAAGACATGGTTATGTGCCGAGTGCTTGGCACGGCGACTGGTGTGCCAGTAAACAATGCCTATTTGTCATGGGAAATGCTCTTCCTGGGGTACGTGTGGATGCTGTGGAAACGCAGAAGGGGGATATTTAGCCCGACTTCAAGAAGTTCAGGGAAGACTGACTGGAAAAGATGCCACCAGAGTGGAATATTGGTGGTGGATGACGAGGAGTGAGGGGGAAAGAGGAGAGAGGGATTCCGGGAGGTGGGGACTCCAGGCAGGGGACTCCAGGCAGGGGACCAGCAGCGCCTCCGGACAAAGGTGTGATGCCACAGAAGACTTAGGCAAGGAAGACTTAGGTAAGGGCGTGTGGCCAGCGCAGGGCCCATCCACCACCGGGCTGGAAAGGCAGCTTCGAACACGTGCCTTGCTGAGAGGGAGTCTCTCTGTCTTCACCCCGGGTTCCGGGACCCGCAGAGTGCCAGCCTGAGACCCCCGTTACATCTCCCGCAGATCGTTTCTGCTCAAAAGGGAAGCAGGTGTGTGGCAGATCCCACTCTTCCCCCAACTGCAAACTGGCCTGTTTCTATCTTTGTCACTCCTGTTCTTGTCGTCAGAAATGCCCCCCAGTTGCCTGACGTGGGTTTCAAAACCGGAAATAGGGCAATTGGTAAACCTCCCTAGTGCTCACGGGGCATGGCTGTCTCCAGGCCCCGAAAGCATTTCCCTCCTTTTACATGTGTCGCCACGGATGCCCTGTGGATGGTTTCTTGGGGACCGCATTGTTACGCCCAAGTTCCAGATGGGGCAATTCAATACTGACGGCCCGACAGTTGCTGTTATTTTAGCCACATTTGGAAGTAGAATTGACAGTGTTCTCTTGTCCTTTTCAATTTTCCCCTAATGGAGCCGCTTCCTCCTTTCACCTTGGAGGAGACGGCGCCTTGGTGGTGGAGGGGGCTCCTCGCCGGCCGGCTTTTGCAGGGGCCACGGCGTCCCTCCGGATGAAAGGCTCAGCGGAACTCTAACTCATTATCGTGATCAAGGACGCAGGAACCGTTTCAGCGTGTAAATGCAGATGCTCTCTTGGTTTCTGTGATAGATGTGTTCCCGGTGCCAATGCAGCAGTGTGTTGAATTCTTTTTAAAATCTGAAAGACCTGCAGGCTCTTCTCTCTTTTTCTTAAATCCATTTCCCCGTTGAGATGAAAAATGTAATACTTTTCAGCTTACTTTAGACTTTCTTCAAAAGTATTTCTGGAAAAGGATCCTTCATGTGGAGCATATGAAAACTGTCAGAGGATGGGAGAGAGCGAGGTTTTAAAAACACACTAATGGACAGCCTTTGTGCCGTGGGCAGTTTCCCCAGAAAGCAGAGAAATACGGGCTGGCTGGGGAGGCCGGGTGGGGGTGAGGGGAGGCCGGCACGGGACCTACAGGTTGCCACACGAGCACAATCTGGAGGTGCTAAAGGAACTGGGTGTATACGTTAGCCCCCTTAGCCAAGGTTCGCTTTCTGCGGTTTCAGGAATCCGGTCAACCGAGGTCCGAAAATAGTCGAGTACAGCACAGTGACATATTTGGGGGGTGGAGAGACCACATCCGTATGACTTTTATTACAGCACGATGTTACAATTTTTCTATTTTATTGTGAGCTATTGTTGTTAATCTCTTCTTACTGGGCCTAATTTATAAATTAAACTTTATCACAGGTATGTATGTACTGGGAAAAACATAGTATATGTAGAGTATATGTACTATCTGTGGTTTCAGGCATCTACTGGGGGGTGTGAGGACATACCCCCAGGATAAGGGGGGAGGGCTACTGTAATAAGGTGGGAAAATAATAATGGCCAAGGTGAAGAAGATTGTCAAGGTTTGCCTTTCAGAATGCTCAAAAACATCAGTTTTGGAGGCTGACAGAGTTCAAATGCTGGCGTTTCCACTTGCTAGCTGTGACATTGGACAAGTTATATGTTGTGTGTGATTTGGTTTCCTTGCCTATAAATAGCCATAAAAATGAGTTCCCCATAGGGTTTGTTGTGCTAATTAAATGAGATAATGTATGTAGAGTGTCCACCTTATTCTCTGGCATAGAGTAAGTGTTCAGTAAATGCTAACTTTTGTTATGATGATGATGGTTATTCTCACTGCCTTGAGGACATAGCAGCACAGATGACTTTTGAGGTAG
Source organism: Microcebus murinus (assembly GCF_040939455.1). Taxonomy (NCBI): domain Eukaryota; kingdom Metazoa; phylum Chordata; class Mammalia; order Primates; family Cheirogaleidae; genus Microcebus; species Microcebus murinus. The sequence continues at coordinate 69,754,826 of NC_134105.1, forward strand.
TGGCCAGTCTCACCGCCCCTCAGAGCGCATGCGCATGCGTTTTGTGGAACCTGCTGGCACCCTCCTCGCTGAAGCCCAGCGCCGAGATATCCTTGTGTCCATCCGGGTCCTCTGCCAGGTGTTAGGCACGGCCTCCAGCCCTCAGGTTGAGAGCACTCGTGTGCAAAGGGCTGTGTTCTGCAGTGACGTGGGACCCAAGAAAGAGGTCCTGCAGTTCATTTTTCATCTCATGATTAGTCACCTTGCCCCTGTGCCAGGGCTGGGGAGCAACAGGCCAGAGGTTTGTGCTATGAGCAATTCTGAATCATGGGGAGAATATGAAGGAAAATGATTAGTTTAAAAATACCCCATAGGAAACAAATGGTAAGTAACATGTTTTTTTTTTTTCATATATTTTTTTTTTTAGCTTTCCCAATTCAACCTCTAGAAAAGGTGTCATAAACCTCTGCAGGAGTGACTAAGAGCAGGGACAAAGGAGAGTCTGTTACAGACGTCCCCGTAATTCCAGGAGCAAATCTCTATTTTCCCCTCCTAAATAACTCCAGAACATTACATGGCATTAACAAGTTTCCCAGGACAGGAACTTCTAGTTTATTACTTGCTCACATTGTCATCAGAAATTAATTTTGTCCCTGAAAGACAAATTGGCTGGTAGCTTATGAAGTTAAATGGAAAGAACAAGTGCGCATCTGTTTCTTCTGCATTTTGTCTCCTTGGTGTCTTACATATAAATGAATCAGAGTGTTCAAACTTAAATTAAGATCTTTGGCTAGATAAACAGTTAAAACTGGTTCCCATAGCTACCTCTCACACATAGCTGTGATTGCATTATAATCCCCTAGTAATCAGCTCTAAATGAAAGAAAGATGATAAGGGTGCTCTTTTCGGTTTTCAGTACTGATTTTTATTAGCTCTCAATCAGTCCGGGACTGCTCTGTCTTTCATCACATTGTGGTAGTGTTTGTAGAATCATTAGAGTAATAAAGTGTAAATCTTACTGAGGTGCATTTTTCTTGAGGTGTTTTATATAACGAAAACTCTGAAGATTACATTGGCTGGTACAAGGAAGATTTGTTTCTGCGACGAAAGTAAGAATGTAATGTATGCTATATTCATTTAATCTTTACCAGAGTCAAAACCTAATGAATTATCCAGCCTAGGTAAAGCAGCCGCCGCCGCAAAAAAACTCTTGGACTTGTGCGCCCAAGTATTGCCCTAATATAGATTTGCATGTGTTTAGCCGTTTCCTAATTTGACTTGTTATCCTTCTCCAACTCTCCCCCAGCGCAAAGCCCTCACATCTACAAATGCATTAGCCACAAAACCGCAAGCTTTGCTATTCCCAATGTGATTTCTTTAGCAAACTGGTGTAATCCAATAAAACATCACATCCCACCAACATTGAAGTATTTATTGCGGAATAAATTTCAGCTTAAAAAAGTGCACTTGCTCCCCTTCCTTCTCATATATCACAGAGTGACTGGTCCTTCCAGCTTCGCTTGGGCTGGAGATCACTAAGTGGGGAAAGTGGCAGCGGGAGATAACAGCTCTCTGAAACCTCTCTGCATTTGTTCTGGATTTTTCTGGGCTGGTCTAAGAGATGGTAGCATGGAAAGGAACTTGCAGTGACTTTTCCCAAGTGTTGGAGGATTTTTCACAGATTTTGCAGGTGTGCTACACATTTGCAATTAACAGAATACTTAATCCTGACATGCCTTTCCTCCCCATAGGCTTTATTATCGCTGGAATATGTGACAATGCATCATACCTGTAAAAATGCCCGCTTGTTTTAAATGTTGGATTTTATGCATTTTATATTTGTATTAGGCCGAGAGTGTCCCTATATTTTAGTGACAGACATTTACGCTCATCCACGGGGTAAGAAACAATATAACGTAGCAGTGTGTAGTCTCTGCAAGAGTTTATAGAAATGTGGTGGTTTTATATTTAATTTTAAGTTACTATCTTTTAAAGAAAGGTTTTGGCTGAGATAATTATTACAGTCCCCATGCTCACAGGGTGATAATGTGCATCTTCCAGGCAAGCAGAGCGTTTGAAAGATTCAGGTAGTCAGAGAGTCAGGCGGTGGCATCGTGAAGATTTTTGCCAGGTATCTTTTTGGTTTATACCATTTTAGATAAAAATGCATTTAGGATTTGACCTGCAGATGGAATTTTTAGAGAGAGAAAAAAAAAATCACTTGATTAAGGTGTGTCAAGATGATAAGGGAAACTTTGTTTTCAGATTTGTTTCTTTTTAACCTTTATCTAGTCTTGAGAGAGACCTCGTGTTATTTGCTACTTATATTTAAAAATATAAAAGCCTGAATACAAGCATTGGTTCTCACGCTTTTTTAAAAAAAGAAAGCAAATAAAATATTTTGCTGATGGTGGCGCTTTTTGTATGTGTTTGCATGTTGGTACTTAAATGCAATATGTCTGGAAGATGTTGCTATTTCACACTACACGCACAAGAAAGAGTAAATTGTAGGTCCTGATTATCAACAGATAACAAGACATACTGTATATAAATAAATGCTCAGCATCAAAACCCATTATTGGATTAGCTATATAATCATGTCTCAGGCTGTGAGTCTGTGCTGGCAAATGAACACTTTTCATTTGGCTCAAGGTCCTCATCAGCAACGGAACTAATTTTACATTCTCACCCATTAAGTGAATAAGATGTGGAAAAAGCTGTCTGCTTTTTGAAGTGTAAATTTGCTGCTACAGGCTGTGCAGACCAAAGCGCTTTTGAAGCAGGCAAATGAGATCATCTCTAGGGACATGTGAACCTCACAAAGTTTAGGTCATTTCTGTGGAAGGGACGGGGTGTGCGTCTGCGTATTCACCAGCGCTCGTCCGCGTTAGGTAGCTAGCGAGGTACGTTGGGCTGTGTGGGTGTTCTTGGACATAGACAATGGGCATCTTGTACAAGGCTGGGAGAGGACTGGGAGTGCTGTCTTCGTCTTCTCCAGATACCAAGGACCCGGGGAATCTGCGTAGAGCCTGCGATGGCACAGCCAGGGGTTAGAGTGTCAGACAGTCAGGATGCTCAGCCCTCTGAGAAGAAGGGGCCACCGTTGAGATGGAGCAACAAAGCCTCTGGCCCTCAGCTGCTCTGGGGGACTCTAAGTATTCCGTGGGGTAAAGCCTCCATAGTCGTGTCTCTAGAGCAGACCTCCCCTTTGGACTCCACATTCTTACATGCATCTGTCCACTTGGTGTATCTATTTGGCTGGTTCATACATAGCTCAAACTTAACATTACCCAAATAAAACCATAGAGATCTACCCCCAAACTTGTCTCTGTACCCCAACTCCTCTTCATCCCATAAATTGCATCACCAACTTCCTCCTTGCTCAAGTCAGAAACTTAAGAGTCATCCTTGTTCTCCTCTTTCCCTCACCAATGAAATGCAATCTATCAGCAGTCGTGCCTGTTTCATCAACAAAATGTACCTGAAATCTCCTTGGACACCTAGCCCAGGCAAACATCATCTCTCACCTTGACAACAGTGACGCCAGCCTCCCAACTCCACTCTAACCACCTCTTCTTCCCATTCACACTTAGCATAGACTAATCTTAAAATGCCTGTGTTGTGGCTTTAATTGTGTCCCTGCCCCAAATTCATATGAAGTATCCACCTTTGGAATGTGACTATGTTTGGAAATAGGGTCATTGCAGATGTAATGAGTTAAGAAGAGGTCATACTGGAGTAGAGTGGCCCCTATTTACTATGACTTCTGTCCTTATGAAAAGAATATTCTATGGAGAGAAAGAGATAGGTCCAGAGGGAAGATGATGTGAAGACACAGGTAGAGCATCATCTACAAAAATTGCCCACAATCGTCAGCAAAGCACCGGAAGCTAGGAGAGCAGCCTGAAACAGATTTTCTCTCATAGCCTTCAGAAGGAACCAACCCTTTCAACTCCTGGAGCTTGGATTTCCAGCCTCTAGCACTGTGGCTCATGCCACTCAGTCTGTGGTGTTCTGTTCTGCCAGCCCCAACAAAGAAATGCAGTGTGGAATCATGCCCCTCAGTGGCCCGAAAGTTTTTCCATTTCATTTAGATTCAAATTCAAATTCTTCATCATGACCTGCAAAACTCTGTATGGTATGATGTGTCCCCTGCCCTCTTCTCCAGTTTCACCTCCCACCAATGCTTCCCTCAGCATCTTCAGCCGCACTGGCTACTCCTCCGTTCCTCAGTCGTGCCAGAGTGTTTCCTCCCCAGCCTTGGCACAGGCTGCGCCCTCTGTGGGAAGTGCCCATCTCCGCCTCCACTCCCTTTGCGTGGCTAACATCTCATCCTTCAGCTCTTACTTTACACCTCATCCTTCCCCACTCCTATGATTACTCTCTGCCTTGGTCCCATTTTTCTTTTATAATTATTTGCCATGATATGTAATGATATGTATTTTCTATGCTTGTGTACTTTCTTTTTTTGGTCTAGTCTCTAAGGTCCAGGAGATATCGTGTAGTTCTGGTTCATCGGTATGTCTCCAGTGCCTAGCACAATGCCTGATACATGCTACAAGCTCAGCCTGCCACATATTGGGTGTTTCAGAGACATTTGTTCAGTGGATGAATGAATGGAAGGTGTCTAGGGAAGCACCTCTCCCCAAGTCTTGTGAACTTTTTTCCTATAAGCTTTTTACCCTTTGGGATATTGTTTGGAAAAGGATGAGTCTTACTTGGGGAATATCCTTTGGTTTCTCTGTATATTGGAAATGTCTAGACAACTTCATATCCTCAAAATTATCTTTCCAGAATTGGAGGACCTGGCCAAGAATTTAGGCGGAGGGATACCTCCAGAAAGAGGAGTGGTGGGTCAGGTCGCACCAAGTTGTTTGTAAATCCTCTCCCAGGAATTTTTGGCCTCTTGACAGGCCAAAGAATACATTGCTGTATAGAAATACTCTTGTGATCTCAACTTTTGCCAAGTCAAAAAATAGGAAGTTGTGTGGGTGAATGTGGGGGAGACTGCTAGCTGTCCGTCAAAATCTGTTCTTTCTTTCTGGGCACACAATTAAGTTACATTTTCCAGCCTCCTTGGCAGTTGAGTGTGTTCCCACAAATGAGTTTCCCTCCAGTGGTTTGTGGGCAGAGTTCATGGATACTATTTCCAGGCCGGCCTGCTGAAATCCTCCCTTAGGCCCCATCCATGGCCTTTCTTCTCTGGCCTGTGGGGCTGTCAATGCTTAGGGCAATGCTAGAAATCACAGTTGAAAATGGAAAACCACCATTGGCCTGGGTCTCTGATGACTGTGGAGAAGACCCTCCCTGCAGACCTGAACTGACCAGGTAATCCTGGTGAGCACTTTGTAGGAAGCCACTGAAATCACAGCGCCTATCTGTACCACAGGCTGCCAATCCCGACAGTGTCATGACATCTTCGTTAAGAGGCTGACACTCACAAGAGGGGCGAAGCCGGTTAACACTGAGTTGCTGGTGTGCTGGCCGAAGGGAGAGAGCTTGAGGAGGGAGGTGAAAGGAAGCAGGAATCTCTTCTCTCTCATGTGCCACAGGGGGAAAAAAGGATTTGGAAGGAAACGAGGCAACAACTCATTCTTCTAGCGCTCTGTGAGACAAGGGAGATCAAGGAAAAGACGCCGTCTGCAAGATGCCTCGCCATCTTCTGCTGCACATCCCTGGACACGTGTGTGTTAGGAACAGCTGAGGCTGTGTAATTTATAAAGAAAGGGGTCTATTTGGTTCATGGTTCTGCAGACTGTACAAGAAGCATCGCACCAGCATCTGCTTCTGGTGAGGGCTTCAGGGAGCTTCCAGTCAAAGCAGAAAGGTGAAAAGGGGCAGCGGGTGTGTCACATGGTGAGAGAAGGGGCAAGAGAGGAAGGAGAAGGGGGTGCCAACCTCCTTGAAACAAGCGTGAACTAATGAAGCAAGAACACCTTCATTATCGCAGGGAGGGCACCAAGTCATTCATGAGGGATCTGCCCCCACAACCCAAACATGTCCCCCCAGACCCCACCTCCAACACTGGGGATCCAATTTCAACATGAAATTTGGAGGGGCCAAATATCCAAACCATATTGCTGCGCCACTTCAGATTAGTCCTCTGTCCTTTCTGGCCATGACCCCTCTCGAGGGCATTGCAAAGACTTTGAAACCAACAGAAGACAGAGCCTATGAGGTGAGCACTGAGGGCCTGCAAGGGGAAGAAACGGACTAACAGAGTTTGAATGGCATTCAGATATGTTTGGTGTCTTCTCAACAGTTACATCTGCCAGGAGGGTTGTGACCGTGTCTTATTGATCCTTGTATGATCCAGCCCAGCGCAGCACTGGTGGATCTTATGTGTTTAATGAATGTTTAGGAAATGAGCAAATGCATTATCTCATTTTAACGTCACAAAAACCTTGCAAGGATATAAGAGTTTATTGCAGATAGTGTTGTTTGCCTCTTGGGGTCAGAGTGATTCCTGTTTTGTTTTCCTCCTTTTGGTCCATCAGAGTTTGCACCTGCAGGTGGTTGGGACCACTGACTAGTTCCGGCCGAGGAAACGTGAGTGGAAGTGATGTAGTAGGAAAGTCCTCAGCAGCTTCTCCCTCCTGCTGCAGTAAATTCCCAAGGCCTGGTGCTGATGCCTGGAGCCCTGTCAGTCTGGCTCTGAGTGACTCTACAGAGAAAGACAGGGCCCTTCACTGACTTGTGCTGGGCATGTAGTGTGAGCAAGAAGTAAGTTTTTGCTGTGTTAAGCCATTGTGTACGTTTGGTGCAGACTAACACACTTGCTCAACAACAACTTCCTCCTCTTAATTTTATGTGCATAGAACTTAAAATTTTGCAGCTGTTTTCTGGATGGCTATGTGCTCCAGAGGAGGCCAGGCCTCTCCCAGCTCCAAGGGTGAAATGTGGGTGGTCTAAACTGATCATGGTAATCTCCATCCCCTCGGCCAGTGATGTCTTTAGGGGTAGGCATGTAAGCCAGCTCTGGCCGATACAACTTTGGGGAATTCTGCTTGGGGAATTCTTTCTCACATATAGGCTGGGAGATAAGAATGCTTGTTTTTCATGCCCAGGGGCATTGTTTTGGGAGGGCATGAGGCTTGGAGTTGCTACAACCATCTTGTGGCCTAAGGGGAGATGCCAACACACTGAAGGTGGCAGACTGGGGGGAAAAGGAATTCCTTTTAGGCTATTTTCGTTGAATATTCTGTTCCTTGTATCTCAGAGCATCCAAACATCCATTTTATCAATGATGAGAATGAAGTTCAAAGACTATTAATGACTTGCCACAACCTCTTGTATTGTAAGTAGCTTTCAGTTCTTCTAACTCTGAGTTTTCTTCTCTTTACACTGTTCTGGGGACAGCAAATAGGTGTTCTGTCATCTCTGAGCAATTAATTGTGGGTACCTGCTTAGAGAGTTGTGTTGGGAAGGGTTTTAAGGTCACATCCAAGCCAGGTGTGGTGGCTTATACCTGTAATCCCAGAGGTACAGGAGGCTGAGGCTGGAGGACCAGTTGAGCCCAGGAGTTTGAGGCTGCAGTGAGCTATGATTGTACCATTACACTCCAGCTTGGGCAACAGAGGGATACCCCGTCTCTGAAAAGGAAACAACAACAACAAACCCCCCCCCCCAAACCCAAAACCCCCACATCCAACAAGAGGGTTTTTGGTCCGTTAACAATTGCATGGGGAAAGCTAGGGTAGCAGTGCACTTTCCTCCATCACTGTAGTGTGCCATGCTACTTCTGGGTGACGTTGCTGTAGGAGTATACAGTGTAGGAGTGTATTAGTTATCTCCTGCTGAGTAACCATCACCCCAACATTTAGTAGCTTAAAAACCCAAACATTTTCTATAGCACGGTTTCTGTGGGATATGAGAATATGGACGTTGTTTAGCTGAGTGCTTCTGTCTCACAATCTCTCCTGTGACCGCAGCTGATTGTGAGACCGTCTCACAATCTTTCCTGTGACTGCAGCTGATCTGTGGGCTGGGGCTGCATTCTAATCTGTAGCCTCGACTGGGGGCAGGGTCTTCCTGCCTGGTTATTGGTAGGTTGCTGTTCCTATGGGCTGGGGGCTGAGGGCCTCAGTTTTTCACTGGCTGTTCCTCAGGTTCTTGCCACCGGTGCCTCAACACAGGACTGCTCACAACGTGGCCCCTGGCTTTCCTTAGAGTGAGCAAGCCAGTGAGGGTATCCAGGAAAGAAGCCACCGTCTTTTTGTAGCTCCGCCTTGGAAGGGATGTCCCATCACCCTGTTCATTAGAAGCACGTCAGTGCGTCCTGCCCACGCTCAAGGGGAGGGGACTGCACAGCCGAGGGACTCTCAGGAGGTGGGCTCAGAAGGTAGCCGTTTCATTTTTTATTTTTTTTTTTTGAGACAGAGTCTCGGTTTGTTGCCCAGGCTAGAGTGAGTGCCATGGCGTCAGCCTAGCTCACAGCAACCTCAAACTCCTGGGCTCGAGTGATCCTTCTGCCTCAGCCTCCCAGGTAGCTGGGACTACAGGCATGCGCCACCATGCCCGGCTAATTTTTTATATATATATCAGTTGGCCAATTAATTTCTTTCTATTTATAGTAGAGACAGGGTCTCGCTCTTGCTCAGGCTGGTTTTGAACTCCTGACCTTGAGCAATCCGCCCGCCTCGGCCTCCCAAGAGCTAGGATTACAGGCGTGAGCCACAGCGCCCGGCCAGGAGGTAGTCGTTTCAGAGGCTGTCAACCTACCACAAGCAACAAATAAAAAACACATGAAATTACTTTTTTTGTTACCATTTCTGTAATTGTGGTTAGCTGTTTTGCCTCAACAATTGTGATTTTTCTTCTCCAAGCTCTATTCTCTCTCTGTGGGTTACAGCAATAGCATGAGGGCCTTGTGCCCTTTCCATGCCAAGGGTGTAAGCATGGAATAAGAATATTATTGTTAATTATGATCAATAATTGTAATCAATAATAACCAAGAATCTTAGGAAAGAGTTCCACGGTGCAGCGAGCACCACTGGCATCGGCACGTCCCTTCTAACTCCTTTCTTCAAAGCCTGGTCACGTCACACGTGTGTGCCTGTTTTGAACCAAACACGACCAGTCCTCCCTTCTCCAACTCTTGTCTCCTTCCTATGCAGGATGTGGCCTGGGGCTGGGTACAACTCTGGCCTCCCTCGGGGACTTTTCCTGTTGCCAGCGGCTGCAAGAAAGTAAAGGAGAAGGGACGCCATCCGCCAGGGCAGGGTCCGTTCTTTAGCATTTGGTGCTTTCTGAGGCGCCAGACCCGCAGTCCTGGGAGAGAAAGAAACTGTTCCGGGGACCTGAGATAAAGAAGAAAATGAAGTAGAACGGGTTAATGTTAATCTGGGGGGCTGAACAGGCGTGGGGCTTTTACTAGCCTATCAGGGTAGACAAGACAACGGGAAGAAAACTGGACTTTCAATAAAGGGAGGCAGATTAAATTAATCATGACAGGAAAATGAGCAAGAAATGCTTTCACATTGTTATTTAATAAGAAAAATGTGTAATTAACTGATAAAAATAGTTTTTGCAAGAAGCAGGCAGTTAAATAGTTTATAAAGCCGGCCAGGCCCGATCCTCAGCATCCCTGACTGTTAGCAATCAGAATGCTTTTTATATGGTGTCTTTCTTTGGAAACGCACAAACCATCTCACCACAGACATTACCTCATTTGCTTCCCAGCCTAATGAATGCTTTATGGATGAGAAATGGTGGAGGAAGCGAGGGAGACTGAAAGATGAAGAAACTGAGGCACAGGGCGGGAGGCCTGGTGGTGGCGTTCCCAGCAGTACTTAGGTTTTCTCGTTCCTATCCTCCTGCCCCTTAACTGCGTTTGGGCATTAGCTCATGGATTTCAGTGAAACAATTGCTCGTCTCTTCCAAAAGCGGCGGAGAGGAACCTGGGCTGTGTATTATGGCTGATATGATCCTAGTCTTCCGAGTGGGAGGCGGGGTGGGAAGAGATCCTGGCATTTGCCATCTGGTAAGCCTGTCTTTAATCCTCAGTAAAGTAATGGAATGGAGATGAGGAAAAAAACGTGTAAGAATCAAGAGCATAATGCCACCATGAGCAAGCAGCTGTCTGGATTTTTAAAGAGCAAATTCCATGAGACAAATTTAATTGCATTTTTTAATAGAATTAAAAAAAAAAAAACCTTCCACAACATTAGTGGGTGAAGGAAATGAAATAGATGCATCCAGAAATCTCACTTGAAAGATGAATTCAACCAGCCTGGTTCTGAGCTCTGTCTCCTGGATTGAAACCCGGCTGCAAGGCCACGTGAGCAGCCGGTGGGCGGCCGTGGAGTGACTGGGAGATGGTGGCCAGCGGCGTGCTTCTGGCAGGCTCTGAGATGGGCCGGCATCTACAGAGCATCATTATTAATGACTTGCAGGAGGTGACGAGCAGAACATTAATTAAATGTGCACATGTGGCCAAGTGGGAAATTGGCGGTGAAAACACCAGAGAGGCAGGCGCATAATACCCAGGTACTTGTTTTTCAGCTTCTGTGATTTGGCCTGTGAGAAGTGGCTTGACTTTGCTTCCCCTGCTCTCTCCCTGCTGTCTTGGGCTTGAACCAGATTTTTCACAGAGCCACAGGGGAAGTAGCAGAGGAGGTGGCATTAGAGCAGGCTCACAAATCCCCTTGCCAAACACCAGGGTGTGTACAAGTTGCACCTCTAGCCTGATGCACTGAGAAATGAAGCCTGCAAAAATTAATATTGATATTAGTAAAGTAATGAAGCAGCTGCAAAGCTGGTTCACAGACGTCTCGCCCCATTTCGTGGCGTGCTTAGCTCTGCAAAGCGAAGAGCAAGCAGGAGATGTAGGGGTGGGGAGGTGTCTCCTCTGAATCATCTTTAGGGGAGTCCTGTGGGTCCAGCTCATCCTTCCTAAGAGAAGCCGAGATGGTTTGACTTCTGAATACATCCAGGCACTTGGAAGTTAGGTAGATTGCCCCAAATCCTAAAGAAAACCATGCTGATAAGTGAAGGCTGAGCATTACATAGTTTTCACATTCAATTAACATTTAGTTCTCTTCTTAAGAGAACATCTCTAATAACTCCACTAGCTTGGCTGGTTGCTTTGTCACAACTGGGTCTTGGCACTGTCCCTGTTGGAATTTTTATTTATTTGAAAATGACTCTGTTGCCAAGGTAGAAAGAATGGCTCCAGAAGAATGCAGTCTCCTTGCTCTGCAGTATGAAGTACTGTGTGTTCTGAGATGGTAGATTATCTTTTGTTATTTTATTTAATTTGAGAGCCATTAGCCAAACTCTATACAAGGAGAGTTTTGTATTGGTGAAGATGACACTGATCTATGACATTCTGAAACTGTACTGTGGCCGATTAGGCAGCCATGCAAGTGTTTAGGAAGAGAAATAAAAACAGCATGCCTGCCACTACACCAACAATAATTGTGTGATCTCCAGTAATCACTGATTGCCATCAGGCATTATCTAAACCTAAACTTATACAAGAATACTATGAAGGTAAGTAGTATTGTCCTTATTATCCCTATTTTATAAATCAAAAAATTTTCACTAAAGCACAAATTTTCCAGAGCACAGACTAAACTTCAGAGAACAAAGCCTGTGGGAGGCAGAACTGCCCTGAGTCTCAGGGCTACTGCTCCAGCATCATGACCATCACTCAACCTTGACCCAAGGTTACTTTGATGCCTAGAGCAACAGGTCTGGAGTCCAGGGCTGGACAGGGAAATACTACTTTTTTATTATCTGTTTAACATTTCTTTAGAGGGAGAGGCTGAGATTTACAAGAGGGGTGGGCAGAGATGAAAGGCCCTTGGTGAAAACATGTTGCCTGTTTTCTACTCTCACAAGCAATTTAGCTCTGGCCCCATACTTGCAGAATCTATCCAAGAAAGCAGAAGTTCCGAGGTGTCTGGGCTTACTCCCCTGAGAAGCCCTCTGTTTACTTAAGCATGCCCCCTTTTGAGTCATATTTCCCACCTCTGGGAGCCTGTCAAGTGATACATAGAATGCTACCTTAGAGCCTTAGAGGACTTCGGATATATTCAATTTTCTCCATATTATTTCATTTCCAGTAATTTCATTTTATGTCCCTTTATAGATTGATACCCATTTTGCTACCCTGCTGGCTCTGCCAGAGTCACATTCACTAACTCTCTGATCCACCAATCCTCACATCCACTAATCCTCTGCTAGGATGGCAGGAAGTAGGTATTCTAGGATTGAACTGTGTGAACAAACAACTTTAGAGTAGGGCAAAGAATCTCTCAATGGTGGCAATGCACTTATGGCATTAAAGCTATAACTGTATATTTTAGGTACCATACTATGGGAAGACAATTAGAGATTTTTGTCCCAAGTCTCCAGGTTATAGATTATATATTTACAATGATATCCCCATTCTACATGTCTTCTAAAATGTGACTCTGGACTTTGCTATGAAGGAGGAATCTAATTTCCCTCTTTTGAATCAGGGTTTACCTTATGACTTGCTTAGAATCAATAGGATGCAGTGGAAGTGATAACCATGTGACCTCCAAGATTAGGTCAGAGAAGGCAATGAAGCTTCCAATTAGTTGTCTTGGAACATTTGTTCTGAGAGAAGTCAATGTCACGTAAAGGTCCAGATTCCCTGAGACCACCATGCAGGAGAGGTCAGTGTAGGTGCTCCGGTCAGCAGTCCTAGTAGAGCTCAGCTTCTGGCCATCCTTAACCAGGTGGCAGACATGTGAGTACAGCCATCTTGAAGCTAAGTACACTTATGCCAGCTAAGTACTAAGACAACAGAAAGAGAGCCCATGTGTGCAGGGTGATTGGCCTGTGCTGGTGCCGTGCTACAAGCTTTCCAGACATGATTATGTTTTATCTCCTGACAAGACTTTGGTCACTGAGTGACCACAGTTGACTTCACAAGGAGCAGATGAATCATCCAGCTGAGCCCTGTCTGAATTCTTGACTTGCAGAATTCATGAACTATAATAAAATGTTGTTGTTTTAAGTCAGTAAGTTCTAGGGTAGTTTGTTACACAGAATAGAGACCAGAACATCTCTCACCATTCATGTTTAATTCTGTTCAAATCCTCTACATCATTTAAAAGACAACAATAAAAGCAAAAAAGACATTTTATCCTGAATAACTGACTATGGCTTGCATCACCCTTGCCCTCTTACTAACAGGCCCTCAATAAGGAATAGGGTTCATCTCATATATGATTTCCTATCTTGCTTTCTAGTAAGTAGAATTAGCTTGACGTGGACCAAATATTTCTACATAAGCCATGGCAATGCTTGTGAAAATTCTTTTGCCCCCTAGTGTGATTATATGAATTAATCAGACTTAAAAATGTCATAGGTAAGAACACCAGGCTCAGAGCCATACAGATTCAATTGCTAGAGAGCAATTGGATTAGAGGATTGTTTTGTGAGTTCAGGAACTGCTTGGAGTTTCACCAAATTTGGAAGACCACTGAAGGATACGAGGCTTTGGAAATAAGGTTGCCAACTGTGAGGGCAGCCACATAGAAATGATTCCCTCCAAGTATCAGGCCTTTTAGTGGAAATATCTTTGTGAGTGGATTTGGCATCATTTTTTCTAACAGGCACTTCCATAGGGGGTGATAGTTCTTTTCTGACTAAGAAGAAGGTCTTTTTACCTTTTCACTCTGCACCAAGGCTGTCTTCTCTGAAACTGCTGGGGATTCACATCACATAGGGAGGGCTCTCAGAGTCCCACTTGTGTTTCACCAGCTGTCTCTCCCTTTCTCATCCTTTGGGCACCGTATCTAAGCCATGTCTTTCCCCACTCCTTTCCTTTTGCTTCCATCCCCTCTTCCTGTTCATTCCCCTAAATTTTCTTTCTTCTGTCGACTCCCTGAGTAGGGAAGACAACAGAAAGGGAGCATACGTGTGCAGGTGATTGGTCTGTGCTGGTGCTGCGATGGAAGCTTTCCAGACATGATTATGTTTTATCACCTGACAAGACTTAGGGCTAAGTGGGATTATTCCTATTTTGTTTTTTCAGATACGGAAACTGAGGCCCAGAGGAGTGGAGTACCTTGCTGCATGAAGTTCACCCAGCAGGCAAGTGCTAGAGCTGGGTATGTTTTTAGAACTGTCTGTTTAAGAAACCACTCTTTGCATTGGTGGCATGACCCAGGAGGGAGAACTTAACTTATGGCATGTAGTCATGTTTAAATTAGCTGCCTAGTAAACCATACAGTGCTTTCCACAGTAAGAGCTTGATCATTTCAGCAAATCCTTTGTTGTCTTTATAAAGTCCAGAGTTAAGCAAATAAACAACCAAGAGTAAAATACCCAGGTTTTGTTACAGATGTAAACCTGACCCATATGGTATCTTGTAGTCAGGTTTCTGGTGAACATAACAGGCAAGTCTGTGAATGCTTTCTTTAACAAGGTTTATTTCCATCTGAGAGGGCTGCATGTTACACTACCAATGTAGGAGTTTAAGAAAAAGAATATCTATCATAAGCTTAAAAACATATAATCAACACTAGGCATGGTGGCTCACGCCTATTATGCTAGTACTTTGGGAGGCTGAGGCAGGAGGATTGCTTGAGGCCAGGAGTTCGATATCATCCTGAGCAAGGGCAAGACCCCCATCTCTGTAAAAAATAGAAAAATTAGTTAGGTGTGATGGCGCATGCCTGTAGTTCCAGCTAATCTGGAGGCTAAGGCAGGAGGATCACTCAAACCCAGGAGTTAGAGGTTGCAGTGAGCTGTGTTGATGCCACTGCATTCTAGCCCAAGTGACAGAGCAAGACACTATCTCAAAAACAGAAACAAAAACAAACAAAAAATCTATGCTATCAGAATGTCACTAACCACAGCATATAGTAGGTGTCCAATAAATATTTGCTGAATAAATAAATGATTATTATTAAAATTCTTACTTTTGTATTTTTGTGAACATATCCAATGTTTTAGTTTCTGCTGAATTTTGTGACTGTACATCTCACCTTGCGTATGTGTGTGAGGGGATGGGAGTGTGGAGGGTGGGGGATGGCTGAATCCGTAAAAGGCCGTTCCCCACATGGACAAGTCATGGCGTCATTCTGGTCCTCGATTTGCTCCTTTGCAAAGTAAAAGTTGGAGTGAGATGACCTTTTGGGTCCTCTCCAGTTCTATATGTGACCATCTTGATTCTTACATTGAGACATAGATATATTTTCATTAAATGTGGAATTTGGGAAACTGGTAAGAAGAATGGTAAGCAAGAATGTTGAGCACAGGCATACAGTAGGGATTTTTAATCCAAACATTATTTATCCAGCACTAATCAAAAATACAATGAAGGGATTTAAAAAAATAAAAAGCAAACCAAGAAACTGCCAGACTATAAAACAAGCGCTTTTTCTCTCTGGCTCTTATAGATTCGTTCTAACATCTGGGGGATTTACAGGTGTTAAAATTGCCCCTGAAAGGAGCCTTTTTATTTCCTGGGGTGATGGAAATATATTGATAATTACAGGGGGAAATGAGAGTTTTTTTTAAATAAAAGAATTCAAAGAGCTTAGAGTTTAAATGAAAGAGAATGTAATTTTCCCTTATTTTATCTATCATTAAATTGATGTTATAAGCTATTAGAAGAGTTTAGTCAAGGCTGATTTTCAAATATAATCCACTCTTGTGTGGATAGTTCCAGAGAAGAGTGTGGGAAAAGCTCAGTACTTGTGCACATGCACAAATGTGCACATGCACACACACACGCACACACATACACACACTCGCTCTGGGTTTTTTTTCTTTAAAAATTATGAAAACTCAAATGGTGACCAAGGAGTGGCAGAATGTGGAACCAGGGACATATGGGGAACTAAAGGAGCAATCTCTGTTTCCTGCTAAGAGGCTATTTTCTTGATTTAGTGGGTATACTGTACATTATTTCTTCTTTTTTTATTAATAATTGTAAGTGCATGGCTGTAATTTATGAGCATCAGTATGTGACATCTGAACACATCTGAACAGATTTGGGATTAATGTCAGAGTGTCCGGGCTGCTCACACGGCTCTCGGTTGCACCTCTCTCTCCCCAGCTCTGTGCCCAAGGCCAGCACATTGGTGGTTTCAAATGGGCCAGGGTGGTAGTATTGACACCATGAAAATCAGTAAATGCTTCCTATCAGCACCTGCCCCCTCAAATCTGGTCGTAATTGAACTGTAATTGGTAGTATATATTTATACTACCACCAACACCCCACTGATCATAGTTAAATAAAACTTACAACAAAATTAATGAGATGTATTACATTGATTATTGTTTCCAAAGAAAATTAAATGTAAATTATTCATATCAGTTCATATATAGAACCAGCTGCCCTTTACTGAGCCCCCACTATGTGTTAGACCTGATGTCTTTTATCGACTGTCTCTAGTTCTCATAAGAACCCTGCAAGGCAAGTGTTCGTCTCCATTTGATGGATGAAGAAACAGAGACTCAAACTGAGACTCAAGGAGTTGCTTGTGGTCACACAGCTGGTTAACTGCTCAATCAGGACTCGAGCGAGACCCACTCCCTGCTTGCAATGAGTGACCGTGGTGTTGCTGAGGTCAGCTCGTGAGGCTGTAGGGAGAGGATGATGCTGAGGGAGGCAAAAGAATTTCGAGGCCTCTTATAAGACTCCAGGATCCCAAAGTTCAGAGGCTGAGCTGTCAGACGCCTCATTTCTGCAGTAGAGCCTGCCCGTGGCTCAGGAGTGATGGGTAAGACGACAGCATCCTGAGACGCCCAGGTTCCCAGCTGCCCTGAGAGTGAGCCTTCGTGCGTCTCCATGGAGCTACGAAATAGTTTCACAGCAGCCCAGCTCCAGCGAAGGATTTTCTTGCTGCCTTTGCCTTGATGTCTTTGCCACTGAGGTTTTCTTGCAGAACCCCAAGCACTGTTTTTATTCCCTCCTTGAACACTCTCTCTCTCTCCCACTTGCCTTCCTCATCTGACATCTTTGCTGCCTGTCCAGTCCTGGCCTGCCATCCCTTCCTCCTAGCTAACTCCATCTTTGCTCCCAACTCATCTTGGCAGAACATGACCTCTTCCCATTTTCTGAACATTCCCAGTGTTTCCCAGGGTAACAGGGCAGGGAAAAATTTTATTACTCTTGTAACTGGCAACAGAGTTTCTTTAGGGAGAAGTGTCTTTGGCTCCAAGAGATGCCTGCCGTGTGCTTGGGGAGGGGAGCCTGGACTGGCATCCCGGCTCTGGGGAAATGCAGCTGCCGGGCGTGCCACCAAGAGAGGCTGGAGCTGGGCCAGCGGAACCTGGGAGTGAAGTGAGGGAGGACAGGGGCGAGGAGGAGGAGGAGGAAGAGAGCGGAATCCTGCCAGGGACATTTTGATGATGTTTATACAACTGTGAGAGTTGGGTGAAGGATGTTTGCATTCGATTGTGGGAAATGAAGGTGCCGATTCCACCCTAGGGTGGATGTGTGTGGATGGAGGTGGCTGGTTAAGAAGTTGTAGCCAAAGACCTTGAGAAGGGGCCCCTGAAATTGCCAGAAATGCAGAGAAGAGCTTTGGGTTTCCACAGAGTGCGTGGGAGGTGGGTTCTGGATGATTTTCTTCATACCCGCAAAGGGCTGGGGAGCTTCTGTCGTAGCTGGCATCTGGGTCAGCCCAGGTTCTAGTGTTCACGCTTCTCCAAGCTAACCCCGCCTGCTCGGGTCTTGACTGGCTCAAACAGCCTCGTCCCCTCTCTCCCCATTTTTCTCCTTGGGCCATGTGCAGGCTTAGGCTCTGAGGGTGTCGAGTCACTGGGGCAAGGAAGCCAGGGAAGACAGAGTGCCTGCTGGTGGAAGGGAGACAGGGACCAAGGAAAGAGGACAGATTGGTAAAGAAAAAAAAGAGTTCCATTTCATAGACTTCCCTCTGCCAGATAAAATAAAGTAAAACAAATGTGTATCCCAAGACAAAACTGCCCAACAAAACCATCACCACAACAAGAAAACCGCACTTGCCAGAGGTTACATGAAGTGGGACAGTCAAGGGCAGCAGAGACCGGGCGAGCTCATCATTCAGGACACAGGTGGTGACCTAAGGCTGAGAGTCAGGTGGAGACCACAGGAGGTGGCCAGGGGGTATGTCAGTCTCCACTCAGTTATTGACATGCACACGCCAGTGAGAACCAATGTCTTAGATTCTGTCCCTGAGTGTGAAGTCGAAACTGGAATGGAAGCCTGCTAACATGGGCCTTTAACAGTGCTGTGGAGAGTGGATGAAGGTGTGGAAATCCCATCCGTGGCTGGCATCACAAAGAAAGAACTGGAGGAGATCCTCTTTCAAGTCTCAGCTAATGGATTTTGAACTGGATAGCTCATTTTCAAAATTGACATTATGAGTGCTTAGGATGTGAGTAAAACACCTCAAACTCTTCAACCAGCCAGTTGTGAATAGAGGAAAAATAGTCCCATTTTTGATGACTTGCCTTAGTCACTGAAGGTGATTTCCTAAACTCCAGAAAATTGTTACCAACTGTCAGACTACGGGCACCATAGTCCTCAGTCAGTAAAATATCCCCAAATAGTAGGAGAACATTTCAGCCTCTACCAAAAGGGAAAAGAAAGGTGTTCAGTGAAATTACTCAGACTTTAAAAACACGACACCATTTCTCACTTTGCATTAGTGTGGTACTAGATATTCTAGCAAAGGTAATTCTCAAGTATGCAATTGTATAAACTTGTCTTCTGAATGGAGAGATTGGAATTTAGGCAGCTGATCCGTGGAGTGCTGTTTATGATCAGATCCAAGAGATGCTATGTGTCCTATCCCAGCCGACACCACCCTGCCTGCCATCTTTGTCTGCCAAGTGTATACAGCAAGATCTAGATCAATGAAAACCTATCCCATGTCTTTACCAGAGTGAGCCAGAAAGAAGAGTATTTACATGGACCAAGCAGACATTCCAGAGAAATTCAAAGAGATTCACTGGGCTGCCATTTACTAGCTGTAAAATTGGGGCTATGATGGTCTCTACCTCATAGGGTGGTTGGGAGAATCAACTATGATCACTGTCATAAAACTTTAGACCAGAGCCCGGCACTCAGCCAGTATAAGGTACATCAGGAAATGGTACTAGAACTCTTGTTAAAAAATGATGGGAAGTTTCCATGGTGTGGGAAATTTAAAAATGAATAGAAAGCAGTCCTTTCCTTAAGAATCTCAAAGAGGAGGGAGTAGAGGAAGACAGGTCAGCAGATAATTACAATATATAGCCCATGGTAAATACTATGTGCAATAAATAATAGGAGTGTATTTTGTGTATGACTTCAGGAGAAGCTTTAGTACTTGGACATGGGGAATAGTTAAGGATGTGAGGGCCATCTACTTGCATTAAGCCTGTGAATGTGAAAGACCAGGTCCTGGCAAGGCCAGTGTTGTCATTCTGCCGTCCTGATGATGGATGGGGGTACGTGAGCAATTGAATTGAGCCTCTGCCATTACTATCGATTGTTGGGAAGGACTTCTCAATCGGAGCCAGTAGGCCACAGTCTGGGTCAGTGGTCACACTGACATAAGGTTTGTGACCTTTCATGGGCTTCCTGTGTGCCTTGCCACAAGCCCATCTGCCAGGGACCTGGGATCAAGCTGGCAGTAAAGGACTTGGGAAAATGAGGCTTGAATTAAGTGACCTCAGAGGTAAGGCGGATATGGCTGGAACCTCTTCCTTATTTTGAGGAGGAAAAATTTTTATTTCCAAAATAAAAAAGGCAGTTTAGATAAGGGCACAGACATGGAAATGAGATGCATGGAGGTTTGAATAGTAGCTCTTAGTGCCTTGCCCTTTAACCCTGAGAAAGTTACTAACACACTCTGAATCCTGAACCCCAATTCCCTTATCTACAAAACAGGGAAATGAGACCTACCTTATTAGTTTTTATTTTTTTATTTTTTGAGATGGAGTCCTCCTCTGTCACCCAGGCTGGAGTGCAGTCTCATGATCATAGCTCACTGGAAGCCTCAAACTCCTAGGCTCAAGTGATCCCCTGCCTCAGCCTTCCGAGTAGCTAGAACTATGGGCATGTGCTGCCACATTCAGCTAATTCTTTTCTCTTTTAGAGATGGGATCTCACAGTGTTGCTCAGTCTGGTCTTAAACCCCAGGCCTTAACTGATCCTCCCACCTCAGGCTCCCAAAGTGCTAAGATTATAGGTATGTGCCACCAAAGCTGGTCTGGTTTTTGTTTTTAATAACTTTGAGACATAATTTGCATGCCATAACTTTTAGCCTTTTAAAGTGGTTTCAGTGTTTTTTTAGTATATTTACAGAGTTGTGCAATCATCACTACTATCTAATTCTAGAATATTTTCATCACCCCCAAAAGAAACCCATACCCACTCCCCATCCCTCCTCTCCCATAGGCCCCTCCCCACAAGCACTACTTTCTGTCTCTATGAATTTGTCTCTTCTAGACCTTTTACATAAAAAAAATTATACAATATGTGGTCATTTATGATTGGCTTCCTTTACTTAACATAATGTTTTTAAGGTTCATATAATTTGTAGCATGTATCAGTACTTCATTCTTTTTTGTTGCTGAAAAATATTCCATTGTATGAATATAACATATTTTCTTTAATCATCAGTTGATGGACATTGGGTTGTTTTCACTTCTTTTGGTTATTATGAATAATGCTGTTATGAACATTCATGTACAAGTTTATGTGTGGATATATGTCTTTATTTCTCTTGGGTATATTTCTAACAGTGGAATTGCTGGAACTTAAGGTAACTCCATGTTTGACTTTTTGAGGACATGCCTAATAATTTTACAAAGCAGTTGTACCATTTAGAATCCCACCAATAGTAACTGAGGGTTCCAATTTCTTCACATCCTCAACAACATTTGTTATTTTCTGTCCTTTTAATTTTAGCCATCTTGATGTGAAGTGGTATCACATTATGATTTTTTATTTGTATTTCCCTAAGGACTAATGATTTTGAACATTTTTTCATGTACTTACTGGCCATCTGTATATTTTCTTTGGAGAAATGTCAACCAAAATTCTTTGCTGATTTTGAATTAGGTTATTTGTCTTTTTATTGTTGAGTTGTAAGAATTCTTTATATATTTGGGATAAAATTCCCTTATCAGTTATATTATTTGCAAGTATTTCCTACTATTCTGTGTTTTTTTTTTTTAAAACTTTCTCGAAGGTATCTATCCTTTGAAGTATAAATTTTTAAAATTTTGCTGAATTTATCTACTTTTTCTTTTGTAGCTTGTGCTTTTGGTGTTATAAGCCATTGCTTAACCTCAAGTTAGGAAGATTTACTCCACTGTTTTCTTTGAAGAGTTTTATAGTTGACTCTTACATTTAGGTCTATTATCCATTTTTAATTTTTGTATATGGTGTGAGTTATAGGGTCTGCCTTTATTCTTTTGTATATATATGAATATCTAGTTGTCCTAGCATCACATGTTAAAAAGACTATTCTTTCTCTGTTTAATTATCTTGGTATCCTTCATTAAGTTTGTAGCAATAAACAACATGATTTATAGAAATTTCCTAATGGAGGATAAGTTTCAATACTGGTAGCTATTATTTTATTACAATCAACTCAAGATCTATATAAGATTTACAAATAATAATAGTAGCAGGAGCTAACATTTTATTGAGTACTTCTTATGCACCTGGCACTTCACTTCAGTAACTCAATTACGAGATAGACACCCTTTAATGTCTTTTATTCAGTTGAGGAAACTTGGACTCAGCGTAGTCAAGGAACTTACTCAAAGCCACACAGGTAGCAAGCCACTAAGTGGATAATTTAATTCAGATAGTCCTTGATTGCAATGGGATTGATCTCATGGGATATGAGTAAGAGGCTTGTCAGAATGAGAGAAACGTAGAATGACGTGTCCAATGACTAACATGGAGAGAATCACTAAGGTGGTTAATAGAGCTAGATTATGTGGGTTTGAATCCTGACTCAGCCACTTACAAGCTGTGTGACCTGAGGCAACTCAGTTTCTTCAACATAACATGTGGATAATTAGGCTTCTTATCCCATGGGCTTGCTGTGAGGCATACATGAGTTTATATGGGTAAAGTACTTAGGACAGTTCCGGGCACATAGAAAGAATTCAAAAATCGTCAGCTGCAACACTGAGGGAGAGCTCTCAATCTGAGCCCAAGCTTCCTTTCCAGAATTGCTCCTACTATCAGGTCTGGCTTCACGAGTGTGCAACCTCCTGCAGCTGGATAGGACCCTGCGCTCAGAAGGGCCTTGGACTTGGTTTAATGCTCTGTTGTCACCATCTTGAAATTCGTAGTCATTTTTGAACAAGGAGCATTTTCATTTTGCACTGGGGCCCACAGATTGTGCAGTCAGTGCTGGGCAGGGCATAGGCTTGACTGGGAGAGTTCCCTCTGTCTTAGTGAGGCTGGGACAGCCCACGCAGGGATGTCTCTTTACACACACACACACACACACACACGCACACACACACACTCTCACACTCATGCGCCTACACGTGTGCACACACACACACACACTTTGTTAATAGACCTTCCTTGGCTGCTCTGAGCTCCAGTGGATCTCGATGCAGAGGATAGCGCTGTCTGGTTTAAGCACCATGTCATGGAAGCCAACACACACCCACTTGACATTCCTGATTTATTACCTAAAAGTGAATGCAATGCATAGTGGGCCCCAAATCCTGCCTCTATTATTGGACTGAAAACCTCCATTGACTTCAGCTGGCAGCCTGCACCACTAATTGAGGACAGAGTTTGGCCCCGCGGGTTTTATATAGAACATTTTTCTTTATTTCTTGTTTTCATGGGTGTGTGTTGTGGGCTGGGGATTATTTTTATGTTTTTCCACTTCCTGATTAGTTTTAGGACTTGTTTATTTGGAGACTGCTTTAATAAATTTGCACAGCAGGGTGAGTTAGTAACAGGCTTGGTGTTTTTAACCAGGAACCACTTTCATTTCAGCTTGGTTTTTTGGTGTTCAGGGCAAGGTCAATCTGTTTCAGTGCCAAACCTCTGCCAAAGATCACCTGTCTTGACCTAGACACGCCATGGTGGTTTAACCCACGGGAGGGGCTGTGCTCCTGTGGGATGTCACTGTGGCACGTCACTATTGTATTTTTAAAGTATATTTGAGTTCAAATGGTATTTTCTTCTCTGTCTCCTCCTCTAGACTGTGGAGACAAGAGGGCAGGGACTTGGTCATCAGTGTGGTTTCAGTACCTAGTACAGCTTCCATCACAAAAACCTTCCTTTGATAAATGTCATTTGAGTATCTACTAAGTGTCAAATGCAGAGGTAGCTATGACCTGAGCAAGATAGATGAGGTCGCTGTTTGCAAGGGGCTTATGCTCTATGGGTGAAACACAGGTACAGGTAGGCAAAGGATTGTAGTAAAGTAAAATCGTTAAAACAAAATCTAAGAATATAATGCCGAGATACAATGGGTGTGTGTGTGAGTGTGTGTGTGTATGTGTGTGTGTGGTGGTCAGGGAAGAGCTCCCAGAAGAGGTGACGGCTGAGTTGAGACCGGAGGCCAGAAGGAGCCAGCCAGTGCGCAATTGCAGGCTGAGGGAGCAGCTGATGCAACAGCCCAGCGCAGAGACAAGCTTGGCGTTGGGGAGCAAATGGGAGGCAGGGACATAGAGAAACGTGAGGACAGTGTTAAGAGACAAGCCTGGCGAGGTAAGCATGTCCCAGATGGTGCTGGCCTGGTAAGGAATTAGGTTTATTCTAAGGGTAATGACAACCTTAGGGAGAGACACCGATCACGTTTTCAAAGAGTGCTCTGGCTGCTTCCTGGGGATGGGGTGGGCAAGTTTGGAAGCTGGAAGACCAGTTAGGAGGCTTTTGTGGCAATATGTTGAACTGACCTGATTATTTCCACAAAGAAATTGGTGCTGTCCTTGCCGAGGCTGGTAGTGGCATGTGGAAGTGGAGTGACAGATCAGGCTTCACTAATCTCTTCCTCTGAGAGCCAGGGTGACACTCCTCTTGGCTGAGTCCTTGCATCTGCATTGAAAATGAACTTCAGGAGCGCGAAGTCCTGCCGTGAGACTGCCTGACTTTTCAGGGAGTGAAGACAGACCTGGCTAGGAGTGGAGGGGGAGGAGTCCCCCAGGCAAGGGAAGCTGGAGAGAGTGGGCACTTCCAAGCAGAACGACAGTGTGGCGAAGAGCGAGGGGAGAAGGCCGAGCGATAGCTCGTTAATAGAGGGTGCATTGCAGCGCTATCAGCCATGCGGGGTCGGCTCCGAGGGCCGCGCACTGGAACTTATTTAAAGAGGCTATTGTAAAAGTCTCTGAGCCAGTTAATTACCAGTTTTTGTTATGTCAGGAACTCCTCGAGTTAAAGCAGAAAGAAACCATTCATGAGTATGTTCCAGTTCTGTAGTTTAATGGGACAAGTAAAAAAAAAAATTTAAAAAATGATAAAATGATTTTGTTCATGGAAGGATTGAAAACCCTCACAAGAAGAGCTGAAATTACATATTGTGCTGCATCTCTTCCTATACAGACCATTGAAATGGCCGCAGACTTAATTGGACTAATGACCCATTGCTGCTGTGCATAAAATTTGGGCGCCCACAGAGAACTGACAAGGCCGTGGAAACAGCCCGTAAAGCTGAACCCAGGTGAGCACGGCGACCCAAACAGGCTTCCTGAGCACGTGTCCAAAGGTGAAAAGGGAAAAAGGATGGCAGCAACGTGAGCACGCAGGTGGGAAGCCTCCTGTGACCAGGTTCCAACCTGTCCTGTGGCTCAGAGATGAGCATATGGGAAACAAATGAGAAAAACTCCACACTTTCAACTAAAGCCAAATTTTAGAAGGGTTGGGAGGTGCACATAACAGGGGATGAAGAGCCAGAGGAGGATTTTTAAAGTGCATTCCCTGAATTTATCAGGTAACAAGTATAATTGTCTAAGCTGAGCACACTTGAGATAAGAGGAGGCCGACTTAGAACGTCTCTTCGGGTGTAGAGTTTTACATCTGCTCTCCGATTCTGGCTAACTCAAGTCTCTGTTGAGGGATGTATCGAATCCCCAAAGTGTGTCTCTGGAGTGGTGGTTGGAGAAAATACAGTACTCGTGGGGTTTGCGTCTGGATTTTACTCACTGAGGACATTGGAGTCAAATAGACTTAGGTTCCGATCCTGGTTCTGGCGCTTCCAGGGGTGAGGTTGGGCCATTAATATGGCCTTCTCATCTACCAGAGAGAGACATCCCCCCTACCTGTGGGGGGCTCCGCACACGGCGATGGGTGGCCCTGGGAGGAGGTGGGGGCGCTGGGGAGGGCTGCCTGCTGGGGAAGTCTTGCAGGACGGGCTGCACGGCCTGCTCGCCACTGAGCCTGGGACCCTTGCAGCAGCCCCTGCTCGGCCGGCAGACACAGTCCTACCCGCCCGGGCGGTCTGGATATTCTCAGCACAATTTCCCTTCATAGTTTAATCTCGGAGATTATGTGAGAGAAAAACCGACAGGGGCTAGAAAGGAACAAGTGGATTTTAAACTAACTTCAGAAAGAAGAGTTGAGTGCTTGCTTTGTCTTTCTGGTTGCTTCTCCCTTGCCAGATGTGAGGCGAGCACCTTCTCTAACTGGCCACACCGTGGCCTGGGCAAGGTCTTCGCAATTTGCTATGAAAGGTAAAGATGCGGTCAAGGACTAGGCCTTCAGGGGTAAAGAGGACATTAGTGAAAACTTCAATGGTACCACGTTGGGGTGTTTCTGGTGAAATAGAGAAGCAGAGAAGCAGCAGAGTCTGGCTGAGGGGGGTTGGAGGCAGAAAAGGGTGTGGGACTCAGTAGGAAGAAGACAGATGAGAAAGGTGTGCCTGGGCAAAGGGGACCGAAGGCTAAGCAAGGTGCGGCCTGTGAGAGCACTTACAGGGGTGGCCAGCACTAGGGGATTTGCTGCAGAAGCACACTCAAAGGGGCCCCTTGCCCGTCCCTTGCCTGGGAACTTAACTGAAAAAGGAGCAAGTTTGGGTGACTGGCAATCCCAAAGAAAGGGAAAGTGAGTGGCAGTGCAGCACCAGGGAACGTAAAACTCTTGCTAAGTGCTTGACATGGGTGGTAGCCTGAATAAGGGCCCCCAAAGACACCCACCTCCACTCTCGGAAATCTGTGAATGCTACCGTATGTGGCTGGTGAAGGAGGCTTTGCTTAAGTTAAGGATCTTGAGAAGGGGAGATTATCCTGGATTGTCAGCTGGGTCTTAAATGTAATTGCAGGTGTCCTTAGAAGAGAGGGCGGAGGGGGATGTGACTACAGAGGAGGAGGAAGGCAGTGTGATGACACGCAGGGAGGAAAGGCGATGGGACCCATGGGCCAAGGAGTGAGGACAGCATCCACCTGTAAAAGGCAAGGACACAGGTTCTCCTTTAGAGCCTCCAAAAGGAACCAGCCTTGCCAACACATTGATTTCAGCCCACTGAGAATGATTCGGGCTTCCGAGCTCCACCAGTATATGAGAATAAGTTTGTGTTGTTTTTGTTTGGTTGGTTGGTTTTGGTTTTTTTTGGAGACAGGGTCTCACTCTGTCAGCCAGGCTAGAGTGTGGTGGACTCATCATGGCTCATTGCAACCTCGAACTCCTGAGCTCAAGCAAATCCTCCTGCCTCAGCCTCCCAAGTAGCTGGGCCTACAGGTGCCACCATGCCCGGTTAATTTTTGTATTTTTGTAGAGACAGGGTCTCGCTCTTGCTTAGGCTGGTCTCAAACTCCTGGCCTCAAGCGCCTCAGCTTCCCAGAGTGCTAGGATTACAGGTGTGAGCCACCGCGCCCGGCTGGTTTGTGTTGTTTTTAAGCCACTAAGTTTGTGGTAATTTGTTGCAGCAGCCATAGGAAGCTACTAGAAGGTGTGACTTTGGCCATACTTGTCCTCTGTAAGCCTCAGTCTCCCCAACTGTAAAATTACTTCTAATCCTTACCCTCTCTCTCACGGGCTGGCTGTGAGGATCACAAGAGATAATTTTTGGGAGAGCTGACGAATTATAATGCACTATACACATGTGACTGAACAGTATTCTTAAAACAAACTCATCACAATGACAGCTCGTTTTAACCACATTCCCGCTGAGCAATGAGGGGGCTGGTTAAAGTTAGAGTTTCTCCAGACCGGGGCAGGTGATGATGGGGTGGAGGGAGAGCAGTAGGAGACAGGGAAGGAGGAGGGTGGACATTGGGGCTGAGGTATAGGCTTGTCATAGGGTACTCAGGGCTCAAGCCCTCTGACAGGAAGGCTCCCCAAGGTGTGACCTGGCATAGCAGCTGGGCTATGGCTTCAGGTGTCCCCAGAGAAGGTAACTGTCTTCAGCAGCCTGAGGTCCTGTGCTGCTTGGAGGAAAGAGTGAAAAGGGGTCAGTGGTTAGGGAGATGTTTTCTTAATTGTGGGCAGGAAAAGGCAAACTTCTTTGACAAAAAGGGGTGTCACATCTTGGATTTCTGGCCTCCAGGATTGTCAGACATTAACTTCCTGTTTCCAGAAAGAAAGAAAGAAAGAAAGAAAGAAAGAAAGAAAGAAAGAAAGAAAGAAAGAAAAGGTGCTGCTTCTAGAGGACATTTGAAGACGTTGCAGAGCTGATCTAGGATACTGAGGTAGTTTTTAAGTACTTCAATTTCTGAGGATTCCTCCACTACCCCAGACTTAGGCCTAACATTAATGATTGTGTTTATTATAACATAAACTCAGAGGATAAATTCCATTGAACACCTTGAAGTCACCCTATTACTATAAGCCTTTGTCAGTAACTTAGGTGAAATATAATGTTTTCCTTATTTACAATTTAAACCCAGTCAATGCTCAAAAAGGTTTCACAACAGCTTGAATAACTAAAATACCATTTGTAAGGCCTTGATTTCCCTTAGGATACTTGGTAGTTATTAACAATATATTCTCCAACAATCCTGTGAAGTAGGTGGTTCATATTTTCATTCCCATTTTCCCAAATAAGCAAGTAGTAGGCCTTTCTTTAAAGGATGTTTGCATAAACAAATGGCTGGATTCTTCAGGCCATCTGTGGCCCAGCTGGGACTGTGACTGGGTTATAGGACACTTAGGGTCACTGCCGTCCCTACATTTTGTGCACGATCGCAGGTCCTCTTCAGCACCACTTCCTCAAATGGGCAATAATCCAATTCAAAACCGAAATGGTTTCACGGAGTCTGAAATGAGCAGGTCCTCATCTAAATTAAGGTTATCTAATAGCAACAAAGAGAAAAAGGCAGGCGCCTGCAGGCACAGAACAAGGTGATAGATGAATGAAGTGAGGGATGGGTTTTCCAGGCTTTGTCAGTTGTCTTGACAACAGTGTTTTACAGATGTGTGCATACTGATCTGCATGATTTAAAGCAATGAAGTCGTTTTTGTATTTTCCCTTTTCATTTTGCATTTCCAGGGAAGGTTCTGTCAGTGGGCTCAGCTCCTAGCTGTAGGGGACTAACTATCAGATGTGGTCTAACAACTGGCCTGCCTGGCTCCTGAGAATGAAGCCTGCCCTCGCTCCCTCCCTTCCTTCGCCTCCCCCCACCAGCTGCTGCTGAATCCCCTAGTGATGCATTACTTGCCAAATGGGTGGACAAGTCTGGTCCTTACCTTATCTGGCCTCTCTGAGGACTCTGACTCTGCCCCAGGCTTCCTCCTCTTCAGTTGGCTACCAGGACACCAGTTTGTTTTTTTCCTGGTTCTCCTCCTCCCCCTCTCCTCTGTCCGAGGTGCTCCCAGGGCTCTGAACTCGGCCCTGTCCTCTCCTCCTCCTATACACCTACCTCTCTCTGCGGTTCACCTTTGCAACACGGCTTCAACGATGGATGACCTATGAGTGTCTACCTCCAGCGTGGCTCGCCCAGATGGGTTTCTCCAACGCTCTGACTCCAGCTCAGCCACTTGCACCTGTGCCGTGTCGTGACCGCAGTGGCAGCCCTTCTGTGCTCTCAAACTCCTGCCCCCACTGGGCCCCAGCTCCTGTCTTTCCAGCCCGTTCCCTTAAGTCCAGCCTGAGCCGTCCCTGGGCCACTAGGCCCGTCTTCTGCTGATTCTCCCACCTTTGCACTCTCTCCCCCTGTGGCGCCCCCATTCTTCTCTTTGCTGGGCTTAAATTCCACACTCACTGCTCATAATCACATCGTGCCATGTAGTGTTGACACCCCTCACCTTCTCTCATTTCCTCAAACTTTTTTCGTGAAACCACAATCTTGGTCAAATCCAACTCGCTCCCTCCTGCTCCGTGCAGCTGAAAATGCCTGGAGAAAAACTCGCAGCCACTCTGACGGGTCTCACTTTAAATTCTGACCGTGAGCTGTGAATGGGTCCTTAATGCTGCCAGGCAATCACGCTCTTAGCCCCTGGTCCTTTTGTGCTCTCTGTTAACTAATTTCCTCCCCCCATACTCACTCCCAGCTACTGACCCCGCTTCCCACTTCACTGAGAAAATCGAAGCGGTCGGAAGAGAAAGTCCACAGACCCCGCCACACGTGCCCCCACCCGCTACCCTCTGCACCCCCAGACTCCGCCTGGCAGCCCATTCCTATGGATGGACCATGTGTGACCCGGCCAGCCGGTCCCCGTGCCTGTGCTCCATGCCGTGCCCCCTCCTCTACTCAGGGATCTGCCGCAGCGCTTTTCCCTCCTCTCTGACACTCGCAGCCTCGTCCTCTCTGCTGGAGCGTCCCCGTCACTAGGAGTAAAAGTCGGGGTCCTACAGTGGCCCGCGTGGCCCCGTCACATGCCCCCTCAGCTCTCTGACCTCATCTCCTGCTTCTCTCTCCTTGTTTAGTCACTCCAGGCTCCCTGGCCTCCCGCTGGTCCTCCAGCCTTAGGACCCTGCTCCTTCCCTGCCTGCCATACTCTTCTCCCAGGTTCTGCGTGGCTGACTCCCCTTTGAGTCTTTGCTCCAATCTTGCTTCTTACCAGGGCCTGCCCCGACCACTCCAGTTAGGACTGCAGCACTCCCTCCCCAGCCTCAGCACCCGAGCCCCTCATCCTGCTCTAGTCTTTGCCTTTTGGCTTATCTTCCACCTTACCGCTTAGATTGCTTGTTCTTTATACTTATTGTTACTGCCTGGCTCTGCCTCAGCATGTGGGCTCTGTAAGGGCAGATTTCTTTGGCTTGCTCACTGGTGTAGTCCAGACAGCTAGAACAGTGCCTGGCTCAGAGCAGGCGCTCAAGAAACCTTTGCGGAATGAGCAAACACCTGCTGGTCCTATCCGTGTGGGTGCTCCCTCCGTGCTCTCCCTTCTTACCCTTCTGGCCTAATTGCCTTCGTTGGCTGACATAATGGGAAGCTTGCCATTTCTCACGATCCTACAGTCCTTTCTCTCCACCCCTCTATGGCGTTAACGTACGTTCTATCACACAGAAGCTCTGGCCATTTTCTGCACGTGCCATGCTCGTTTGTGCCTCCAGACTCCCTCTGCTGTCGTTCCCATCCCTGGAGAGCTCGCCACTCCTTTGTCCAGTGTGGACTTCTATTCAAGGGTCTTCCCAAACAGTCTCTCTTTTGTGAAGCCTTCCGGGGAGTGTCAGGCTCTTCCCTGGGCTCCCAGAGGCCCTTGTGTGTCACTTTTTCAGGGGCAGAGACTGTCTTCATCTTTGTGGTCCCAGCACCTCCTAAGTTCTTTGAAGTGTGTGGACGAGCACAGGCTCACTTTGGTACAACTGACTAATGGTAGAGATGGTGCCTACTACCCGCAAAGAGTGTGGGCATAGCTCACACCCACATTCATCAGACCCCACCTGGCTCCTGATTCCGCAGACTTTTCCTCCCGCCCCTGAAGCTCCTTCAGCAGCACCTGCAGACCTATACCTGTACTCCCACCTCCAGGCTCTGGGATCAGCGTTGAGCACAGCAGAAGTGATAGAAGGAACTCCTTTCCATCATCTTTGAGTCAAAATAATGCCACCTCTATCCCTTCTGTCCTGAAAATTGGCCCTTTACCTTTTATTTTTTTAAGACCTAGTCCCCATGTTGGGCTCTATTTTAGCTGCTCAGAAATAACTATAGGATGAATAAATAAAATGCAATTTCTGCTCACATTGTAATGGCTGGATGTAGCCATGGCACTACCTCTGACTGCAGGGGAGATTGTGAAATGTAGTTTAGCTGTGTGCCCAGGAATAGAAGGAGAACAGGAACCGGGGCAGGGTTGGTATTAGAGCTCCTTCCACACCCTTTTGTGGTAACTATTAATATTTTTCCAAAGAACAGATATTTTATTAATAGCTGGGGTATGGCTTGAAATCTCTGTCTGATTTACTCCCTTGGTGAACTTGGATAGAGCTCATGGAATCACAAAGACTAGTTTTGCTCTATGAATTTAAGTTTAAGCTCTTCTCGCCTACTCCCACACACCGTTTAGTCCTCTAAGTATCGCTATGCTAATGGCTAAAGGAGACGTGATCATAAGACCTCTTTTCTATACCTGCTAGTTCTTTCAGGGATAAGGGCTACTTTTAAGTGGGAAGAGACCGAATCCTGTGTAATTGTATCAGTCATAATACTAAAAAGACAGAGGAGAAAGAAGCTGCATTCATCTTTTTAAAGGATATTAATTTGCTCAAGTACCTGGGAAGTTTATGAGCAACAACTAGCTTTAGGAATAGATGGATCCAGCACTTCAAATAATGCTTATCTGTCCCCCACCTCTGTCTCTCTCTCTCTCTCTCTCTCTTTCTTGTCTGCATGCCTCTGGCTTAATTCTCAGATAGTTTCCTTCCATGAATAGGTAAGATGGCTGCTGATAGCTCCAAATAATTATATTTCTCAAGAACTCTGGTAAAATACCAGGAAAGGCTGATTGGTCTGACTGGGTTGTATGCCCACCTCTAAACCTATATCATCTGCCAGGGGGGTGGAGGAGTCTATCAACCAGGCATAGGTCATGCAAAGGCCCTGCTGTGTGTTTCAAGGAGGGCAATTTACGGGGGTGTCAGCCCTACCTCCACTGCACAGACTGAGCCATGTTATTATAGAATTGGTAACGGATGAAAAGAAGGAAAAATAAAAAAAAATAAATACCCACCATAGAAGCAATCTAAAACTATCTGACCGTGTGGGATGGAGGGTTTTTGCCCTTTTTGCTCCACAAATATGCTCAATACATAATCATTTCTGTCCGGTACTTGCAGCTTCCTGACCGCCTGGCTTCCTTGTGTTTGGTAGCTCCTGTGTTGCTAATGTTGAACCCAGGTGCCTTGTGTTCAGCACCCTGATCACACTGGTTGTTGGTGGGTGAGTTACATCCCACATCCTGATCTTCCCCAGCTGCCACATTCTGTTGCTGATGGCCAGGTCAGGTTTAACTGTGTCCTAAAGGTGCACAAAACTAGGGTTGGCATTTCTGTTTTGGTGTAATGCTCAGCATAATTTTTGGATATGGTAGCACATCAAAATAGTGTTTTATCTGATAAGATTATGTATGAGGTTGATGGTAACTTTTTTGTCCTCCAGGAAATTTTTTTTTTTTTTGCTTAAAGTAAGCTTTCAATTTAAAAATATTAATATTTTGCAAAACATTTTTTCAGATGATAAATACATATTCATTAAAGAAAATGTAGAAAATACAAAAGAATATGACAAAGAAAAAAAATCTACAATTCCTAGTCTTAGTGAGAATAATGTTAAAATTATTGTATATTTCTTGCTTGATGTTTTTATATGTGGGTGTGTATAATTAATTATAAAATTGAAACCATATTGTCTATATACATCATTTGAACCTATTCATTTACCAACTATAACATGTAATATTTCTCATATCATTAAATAACCTTCTAAAGCATGATTTTTAATGGATACAGAGTTCATATTATATGTGAGTATTACTAAATGTATTTAATTTTCTATTTTGGATATATAGGTTGTTTACAATTTCATATTGTAAATAATACTATAATATGCATCTTTGATTTTTCAAATATTTGAGTGTAATTTTAGATAAATTCCTGGACCTTGACTTCTGAATGATCAAAGGAAGAAAATAAAGCTGTGCTAGTCTAAGCCACACAGCTCACAAAGAGCAGAGCTAATGCTAGCCTGGGATGGCTGCCTCCCTGTCCAGTGATCTCGCCACCGTTTGACCCTGCTTCCCTCCAAGCCCTTTAGAAGGCAGGAAAACTAACTTCCTCCCAGGACAACTACTTCAGTGGTGCTCTGAGTCATGGACATTAGCCAAAGCTGTGCAGACATAGCCTAGATCAGTATGGTGCCCAACCAGTCTCATTGACAACATAAAGCGCATTATTGAGTTGCGATTAATTTCTGTAGAAATGATTATGTATCAGAGACATGCATTCGGAGGCTCCTGTGAATGTGTTTGGTTCACAGGGCTAAAGTGCTATAATGACTAAGGCTCATGGCTATCTTGGGTGACTGCTTGGGCCATTTCCATTTACAGTTGCCTAGGTTATGACAATGCAATCACAACCCTTACAATGCAACTGGGAGAATGAAATTTTAAGGTTTCCGAAATTTCCAAAGAGGTATCATGTTCCTCCTAGTCCCTTACCTCTCCGTCCTGGGCATGTGAGAATAAACAAAATCCCTAGGAGAATAATATTTCTAGAAATATGAGGAAAAACTCAATTTCTTTTATTTTTACATCCAGATGTTTTCTAGCAGGAAGAAAAATATCCATAAATGTAAGATTCCCAAACAAATAAAACTTCCAAAAGAATTCTCCTTTTAGCAGATTGCATTGCGTTGCTTGAAAACTAGCTGGTGAATAAAAGATGTCTTGAAGTTGGCATAGTCAATCAAAAACATTTCTTAGGGATAAGAGCACACGTTCATAATCTATCAACAGGTATTTTTTTCTTGATCACCTCCTGTGTTTACTTAACCTTTATATGTAGTATTTTAGTAACCAAAGCAGCATTTAGAATTCATGAATAAGACCCTGGACTAGTCAGTGCAGAGATACCAGAATGAGTGAGTCTTAGTCATTGACCTAGGTGGCCTCACACATTAGAAAAGGGATTAACTCTAAGGCAAAAAACTTGTAATGAAAGTTAGAACATGACAAATTCCATTTAAAAAAGGAACAAAGTTCTGCGGGAGTTAGCATGGGGGGAGATCATCTCTACTTGGGAGGACCAGACTCCAAGGAGGAGGTGGCCTATGGGATGGAAGGCCTGGGGGAGACTGAGAGTGGGCTAGGGGATTCCAGGCAAAGGGCACAGCAGAAGCAAAGCCATAGGGTCACTGTGGCGTTGGGGCAGAGGAGTAGAGTATGAGAGGCATCTGGCCAGGCTGGTAGGTGGAGGGGAAAATGGGAGCTCAGGCTGGAGGATGGAGCTCCAGGAGGGTGCGCCCTGGAGTGCGGCCATCCACCTTGCTCCTCGCCACACCCCAGTCCTTAGCACAGTGCCTTTCTCGGAAGGCTCAAGGAGATTGATGAACTCAGTAAAGGAACAAATGAATGAACAAAGACTTTGTGAGCAATAAAGGAGGACAAAACCTTCAGGTTCGTGGCAGCACATTCTTTTGTCTAATTCACTCTCTGCGTAAGTTGGTGTATTTATCTCCTAGTACAGTAGAAGCCTGCTTTTCAGACTGGTACTTACCTGAAAAAAATCAATTGAAGAGGAGAACCATAGAACAGTATACATTAATACCTTAAATGTTTTAATTTTATCTTAAATAAATGTACTTTTATTCACCATATCTTTCTATTATTATTATTATTAGTAGTAGTAGTATATAGGGCTAAGGCTTTTTCTTTGGAGCTGTCCCAATCATTTTGCATAAACCACATGCATAAGTCATTAGGTATGATTTCCAGCTTTGGTTCTTTTAATAAGGCAGGAGGCAAATTTAAGGACACCTATGAAGCAATCTGAATGCAGATCCATTTCAGATTTTTGCTATCTTGCCCTGTTTTTTTTTACAGTCGTCTTGCTTATATCTCATAAAGCAATAATTTTTTTTTTAGCAATAGCCTTTACCAATTCTTTCCAAATCATTCAACTTGGTTTTCATAGAAATAGCCCTCTTATTCCTGAACTCATATTTCATCAAGTAACATAATATTGACTCAAATTATGTAATTACAGTAACAGTGAAATTTGGAATGAGGAATCTGAGAACAACACAACCAATTCTTGCTAAGAACATAATTCAGACAGTGGGAGCAGGAAC
Source organism: Microcebus murinus (assembly GCF_040939455.1). Classification (NCBI taxonomy): domain Eukaryota; kingdom Metazoa; phylum Chordata; class Mammalia; order Primates; family Cheirogaleidae; genus Microcebus; species Microcebus murinus. Next base: position 69,789,917 of record NC_134105.1, read on the forward strand.
ACACAAGCTAACTAGGGTGGCCTCCTTTCTAAGACTGTTGCCTATGCGGAGGGCCTTTGTCATGTGTCCTCCAGGGAGACCAGAGAGCATCTGTGAACTGGAAAGCTGGTTAATCCCCAGTTCACAGAGCTTCCAGGGTTCCACCAGCAGCACTTACCACAGTGCACTGACAGCTCAGCCAAACCTGGAGCATGTCATGCAAACCAGAGATGAAGCTGGTCCGCCCGGAGTTCATCCGGGTGCCTTACCTTAGGAACGCCAAGGGGATGCTGCTCTAACACTTCCACTTATGGTTGGGTCCCATAGGGTGGCCCCCATGGCAGGCTTTGGGAGTGAAGCTCTAGGGTGTATAATTGTCTTAGCATAAATCAATTTAAAGTGGGGAGGAAGTCTCTTGGGGGTCATGGAACAGTGCTTGGCATGTTGCTAATACGTATTAAATAGCTCCAAATAAAAATGGACATGGCTTTCTGCTACACTAGGCAGATTGCTTGACTCTCTGGGAATTGAATACTTGGAGAAGAAAAATGAAGTCATTCAAGACTTGCTGGTGTCCCTAGCAAAATCCATGCTTCCTGCAGGAAGGCAGGGAAGGCAGGTCCACCCGAGCATCTTGGGCCTGCACAGAGCAGGCAGGTAACCTGGTGGGCAGAGGACCCATGTAGGGTCAGGAGCCAGCTGTCCTGGCCTTTCTTATGCTGAACTGGCCACATAACCTAAAGAAAATCCTTCGATCCCCGAAGGCCTGTATTTTCTTTTTCTGTAAAATGAGGGTAAACTGAAAGCATTTGTGAAAGTCAAAAGGCAAGAGTTGCGTACTGTTCATTGACAACATGAGGCCATGGGTTTCTTGAGGCATAAATCACTTGGTCATGTAGGGCAAGAACCGTGCCCCCATCTGTCTCCTCATCCTCTCTTCACTTGGAGCAACAGGATCTGCCTGAAGCCTGTCACCCCATTGACCCACCCGCCAGGGCTAATTAGTGCCTCTGCCCTTGAAAATGATCCCACCCCTCAAGATTAGCCTTAGGATGTGAAGATGACTGCCTGGAAAATTATGGAGAATCAGGGAGTTGAAATCACATTTTATTTATTTATTTTATAACTTCTGACTATTCTGAGGATTTTAAAGGTTCTTTCTACCCAATACCCACTCTCCTTTGTGAATATCCCACCATCCCAGTCTTCCCAAAACTACCTACCACTGAGTGGATGTTTAGGGCCTCACACCATGGAGCAAGTCTGGCCTTTCATGGTGATCATGACTTCATATCAAGCTATGAAGTCAGATGGCAGAGCAGGCAAAACAGGGACCCAGGTCAGCTAGTGCACAGCTGTGCCTAGGAATGCTGGGCTCTGTGACCCCCTGGAACCTCTCCTGTGCTGCACTGTTATGGGGACAAGCTAATGATTGAGTCAGCTGGTGAAATGTCCCGTTATAGTGTGCAAAATGCCACCACCAGTAAAACAAGCAAAGGAAAAGCAAAGCCTCGGCAACTTAAGAAATGATTTCTTTCAAATAAATGCATGGTGTTTAAACCCGAAAAGGAACAATTGAACTTGTGGTTCTTCCTGGTTAGTAGTCACTCACACCCAGAAAAGGGTTTAGAATGTGTTTCTGGAAGTGGTATAAGAGAAGGCTTTCTTTAGAGCCACCTTTGAGACCCGGGAGAGGGGAGGAGAGGTAGGAATTGGCGACTGAGGCCAGAGGATGGAGCTCCCAGAGCTGGCAGGGGTGGGGGCATGAGGCAGCAGGGGCCGGGTGGCACTGCCATCTGGCTTGGGTAGCGTGGGCTTTGGAAAGTAAGCTGGTGTTCTGAAGGCAAGGCAAGAGGCTTCCCAGTGCCAGGGAACAGAGTAAATGAGAACTTGTCTCTAAGCCACAGATCCTGGAATTTCCCGTAATTAACTTTCCAGCTGAACATTCTGAAGTCCCAGGCCTATAAATTAAAACAGAATAAAGTATTTAGAGACTAGTTGTGAGGGTAATGGTCTGGGAAACCAGGGACTCTGTTATTTGTGAAATGTGACTCAGTTTTCGCATCTGTAAAGTGGCAAGAGATTCAGAAATTTCAAAAATGTTAGTCCTGACAAGGATCTTAAGAGATCATCTAATTTCTTTATTTTAGAGAAAAAGATCCTGAAGCCAGAGAGACAAAACTTGTTACTCTAATCATATTGGTATTAATAATAGTATTGACTATGCTGAGCACCTTAAATGTATAAATTCATCCAATCCTCACCAGCTTTTTGTGAATAGTTATTAGTATTATCCTCACTTTACAGATGATACGACCGAGACTTAATGAGGTTGAGCACCTTGCCCAAGGTCACACAGCTCATAACCGGCACAACTGGGACTTGAGACCAAGTCTGGTGGACTCCAGATTCTGAAGTCTTACAGCAGTAGCTCATAGTAGCTCACATAAAAACCTTTTCATATATCAAGGGTCTGGCGAGAGCCATAAAGGTGAGGTGCAAGAGAGATGATGGTGCTTCTTTAAACAATCTATGCTGCACTGTCTGGTGGTGATAATACCAGAGGGAGAGAATAAGAGAGAGAGAGTGGGGGGAGAGAGGGAGAGAATGAGAGAGAGAATGGGAGAGAGAGAATGGGAGAGAGAGAATGGGAGAGAGAGTTGACTCTGTGTCAGATACTATATGAAGAACTCTACCTGGATTACGTCAATCATTTAATCCTTACATTAACCTGTTAAAGAAAAAAATTATTCTGACATTGTTAAAGATGGTGAGGCAGACTTCAGACTCTTTTTGGGGGACCATGGCCGTAGGCATAGGGCCCACTGCAGTGGGGAGAGACATTGGACTTGGCTCTGACTCCAAGGACAAGTGGAGATTATAACCGAGGAGCAGAGTGGAGGTCAGATAACTAACAGGGCACATCACGGATAAGGGGGTTTCTGGCTAAACCAACTTGATAGGATTATTGCTGAAGGCAGACCAGGGTGATCAGACACCAAGGGTGGGGATTTAGCAGGATTCTTGCTCAAAATGGATTCTACAAAGACAGGCTGGGCCCAGCCAAGCCGAGGACTCAGCGGGGGCTGACTAAAGTTTAGGTCCAAGGCAAGAGTCTTTGCCAAACTGTGAGGTGAGTGAAATTATTCCCATTTTATAGATTAGTAAACTGATGCACAAAATGAGTCAAGCTCATACAGTAAGTAAATGATGGAGGCAGGATTTGAACCCCCCTCTGATAACTGATGTGCCTATTGTGGACATGCCCTTCCACAGCCACCATAAAATGACAATTTAAATTTAATATGATGATTTTGATCAATAAGGGCAGATTAAAGTATAACCACCATGGCTTTGTTGGGATATTTATTTTATTGTGTTCAAGTATTTTGGAGATGAGTAATCCATCCAGTCTCCAGGTAACATTTCCAGATTAACGTCTCAATTCCTGACCATTCTCCCATTGGGAGCTATTTGCTTGGGTTGAAGGGATTGACCTGGTTGCAATTCACCTTTGTCCTGCCCTCTCCTCTCCGGTATTGGAAAGGAACCTGCTTTGCCATTAGGCTCTGCTCTCTCCCTTTGCTTGGCTATGTGGGAAGTCATATTGCAGATGGGACAAACATTGGGTTTTGTGAAATAGTGGCATTCATTCATTGGTGTTGAAAGGTATAGAATGAAATTACTTAAAGTAGAAGCTCTTTTCCAAATGATTTCATGTCTAAGATCTAAATTATTCATTTGAGAAATTAATCAGCTTGGATTTTAAAAGTTACTGTTGGGTGGTTTTTTCCTTCTTCCTTTGCCTCTAATGGATAATTTGAGGGAATTGGCTTTTATATTAAAAAGATAAAACATGAGCTTGCAAAGTTGCCATCTGATCTTATTGCCTGGTGGGCCGCCTAGGAAAAGGATTCTCTGGTGGGTAGTGGATCCCAAGATGCTTGAGGGCAGGAGCTATCTACCTACAATTCTCTTTGTCTATTATTTAATGCAAAGCCTTGCACAACTGACACTACACACTTGTCCATTAAATGACATATAGGAGCTTGTTCAAAAAACTAAAACCCCAGCTGGGGAGTTACCCCTATTCTTGGCTATCCCTCCTTTCTTGGCTTTCCTTGTCTTGCTGCTTGTCTGAATCTGGCTAGATGGTCATTCCTGCAGGACACAAGGTGTGGGTCTGTGAAATTGATAAAGTGATCTGGGGCTGGCTTCTGTGTTCCACGCGCATTTTAGTGGATCCTGTCTGAAGACAGTGCTCTGCTGTTGGAATGAAGCCTACTGAGTCATGCCAGGCTGCTTAGCTTTTCCTTTTGTGTCAGAATGCCCTATCTCTGAGCATGAAATCTGCTCATGTATCTATCTGGTCACTGCCATGGTCCTCAAGCCCACCAACATTCAGCAGTCTTTTGCTTATCTCCTCATGCAATTTTTCTACTCATATTCATTGCTCTAAGAAAATCACTCTGCATCACCAACCTATGGTCCCTTGCCTTTTCTTCACTTTATTTTTGTTTTTTCTGAGAAAAGACCTTGTGTTAAAGTTATCATTGCTATAACTGATTGACTGTCCTCTGTGTGTCTGGATCTTATTAATAATTATTTGTAACAATCATCATCACTGTAAACTTACTATGTGCCAAGCACTGTGCTGAGTGCTTTACAAATATCCATTCATTCAATCCTTATGACAAGCTTATGAGGTGAGTACTATTATAAATCCCATTTTACAAATATGGAGACTGAGGATCAGTGAAGTTACCAAGTAACCCAAGGTTACGCAGCTAGGAAGTGGCAGAGTCTTGAAGCAGACAGTCCAATCCCAACCCCATATTCTTAATCACTACAATATATTGCCTCCCTTTTGAACTTGTGGTCTTCCATATTATTTGCAACCATCCTACAAGGTCAGTGTATTAATGTACATGCCCACTAAAATCCATATTTTGATCTCAGGTCTGTCTGCCTCCAAAGCCCATGCTCTTTCCATTCCTCAAATTGCCTTTGAGGAAGGTAGACTCTGAGTTGCTCCCATCACCTGCCCAATTGTTTCTTTCTCAGACACAGGGAGATAGGCAGAGTTACCTACACCACGTATGATGCCCAAGCAAATCCATTGGTTTACTCCAGTGGCTTACCAATGTCTTCAACTTTCTTCAGATCTTATATGGTAACCCAATATGTACAAGAGATAGAGGCAGAGCCACTGTGGTTGAATTCAGGGTAGGGGACCAGTGCCCCTCTTGTGTCCCCTGCTCTACCTCCCACAAGCCAAGGTCTGCAGCGCCTTCACCAAACTCTGAAGGATGCTGGAAAGCACAGCTGGAATACCTCTTAATCTCATCCTAAGTCAGGGACATGTGGCGACCATCTTTGAGTGGAGAGTTATTTATCCTATTTTTGCAATTATCAAGTATAACATTATTCTAAGACATCAATGTTTTTTAAAAAAAAAACAACAAAGTATTGTCCTTATTCCAGCCACAGATACATTTTCTAAGCCCATCTTCTTATAGTTACCATTAAATGAAACTTGTTGGTCGGATCAAATCAATCAACACTCCTCTAGTGCCTACCAGCCCTGGGAAAATAAAATTCAATATGACATGGTAACTTCTAGACTAAGCTATGCTATTAATATTGTTATTTTTCTCAGTTTTCTGAATGGCTTAAGCCCAGGCAGTTAGGGCCACTCTAAGACTATAGTGAAACAACCACGTTGTCTTGAATTTCTCCTCCCACAGAAACTCCAACATTCAAGCCACAGACATATCACAAAGATGGGTCATGCGATGAGTTCAGCTAAGCAGCTAGAACCAGCCATGGCTTTCTTTCTTTCTGCACACAGCCCAGAGGGCATGCCAGCCGTGGACTTCAGCTGCTGGTTTCCCTTGCATGAAACCAAAATCGATCATAGTCTGAATTTTGACCTTCCTATTTAATGGAGGGAAAATCTGACTCCACTGGCATAAGGGTGGTGGGAATGATGACATGTACATATGCCTTGTAGGTTATGAATATATGGGGTTGTGGCAAAGAATACTATGTGCCACCAAATCCATTCCTTTGCCTTTTAGGCATAGACCTAGATGACATTTCTAAGCCTTTTTTGCAGTTAGATGGCATCATGTCACTGAGTTCTGGCCAAGAGGTGTTGGCACAAGTGATACGTGCCATTTCCAGGCCTGGTCTGTCAAATTACCCTAAACAACCCATCGTGATCTCTGCTCCTGTCTTTGCTGGCTGAACAGAGGGGACTCTGAGGATTTTGAGGAGGGGAGTCAGAGGATGGAAGAAGTGTGGATCTCTGAATGACTATATAGAGCAAAGCCTCTTCCACCAATGTGCACTGGACTTTGAAATAAGTGAGAACCAAAATTTCTAGTGCTAAGCCATTGGGGTTTGAGGAATGCTTGTTACGGGAGTTAACCTAATAATAATTCTGACTAATACAGAGGCACAGGGAATAAGAGCATAAGTATCAGAATCAGACAATTCTGGGTTCTCTACAAACTTTTCTACTTACCAGCTGGGTGACCTTGCACAAATTACTTAACCTTTCAGAGTTTCAACTTCATTTGTAAAATGGGAATATAATAACACTTACCACTCAGGATTGTGGGAGAGCTCTATGAAAACATATGTGTATATTGTCTGTTACATAGCAGGTGTAGCAAGATTACAAATTTACTCACACAATCCAATTGTGCAAAGAAAATGTACTTCCTTTATATTCTCTATAACTGATTGAATTTTCTTCAAGAGCCTCCAGCCCTGGGGTAGCAGGGAAACAAACGTGAACTTTAAATGAGCCAATTAACAATATGTCAGTCTCCTTTTGGTTTAAAATAGTCCCTTTCAGGTAACTGCTCAGGCTTTCAGAACCCTCCCCCTCAAGATGGGAGATAGGTGAGCCTACTCTGTCCCTGGCGGTGGGGAAGGGCCATGGAGGTCTTTGTGCAGGCCTGTGGCTGCTCCCTGAGTCCTTGCTGGCCTTGCTGGATTGGGTCCTTCCCCTGTGTTGATAGAAACTTCCCCGCTGGCATCTGCTGCTGGAAACTTAAGAGCTCTTCTCTCAGCGTGGTGAGGGCCTCTCCTTTGACCTAGCCGGTGCTGTGCAGCCTTCTGAGGCCTGGCTGTGGCTACCACTTGCTTCCTGACCTTGCCTGCTCTTGGCCACAGGGTCATTTTGCTCTACCATGATGACCCCTGACTTGCTGACTGTCCACCAAGACAGTTATTTTCTAGTACCTTCTATAGAGCATCCAGAATTTCTGAATCCTTTCCACGCAAGGAGGGAGACTCCAGCAAACCAACTCAGGCCTCTTTCAGGCCAAGTGTGGCTTTGCTCTGGTATGGCCACCACATGTGGGGCACGAGGGTGGGGAGTACTCTGCAAGGCACTATCCCCTTAGGGACTCAGACAAGGACAGGGACCTCTTTACTTGTGGCTTTGTGGCAGGCAGACTCTACGGCAACCCCTCATGATCCCCACATCCTGGTGCTCATACCCTTGTATAGTCCCCTTCCCTTGAGTGTGGGTGGGACCTGGGATTGCTTCTAACCAATAAGATATGACAAATGGAACAGTGTCGCTCCTAT